>NC_052482.1:17491279-17535464 GCF_009730915.1 Dioscorea cayenensis subsp. rotundata
TCACTTGCAATGGAAATAAGTTACCACTATCCCATTGTGGAGGTGGTCATATAACGTACTTCAAAAATAACTTACAAAATGGCAGAACAGATAAATTATTTGTAAGGGTGAAATAATTTTGATGTTATAATATATTTATGTTAGACTTGTCAGACTTTTATACATACATATTTTATTTGTTGGATTAAATTAAATGTTCCATTGAAAGTCAATAACATAATCGTCATATGAAATTTGGTGACAAACCATTACACTAAAATAAATATGTCAGGCACCTAAATAACTTTAAAATTACATTGTGCTATTTTGCCTCTGTTTTCTTATTTTCCAATTCAGTTACAAACTAAGCAATTATTGTGAATATCAAACTAATATTTAATATTTTAATTATGAAATGCACATGCACCCTCATATGTAGCACCCATCAAGCTACCCACGCACCATACAACCTAAAATACTTCTCCTGGTTGCTACCTATATTATCATGAGAAAAATATATAATGTAGACAACAGTTTTTTCATGTTTTCCATCATAAACTAAACAATAAGTGGGCAATAAATAAGCCCTTATATGACAAAGGAAATATTTGAATTTAATATATATATATATATATCATTGATCATTGTTGATATTAAACTTTATCTAAAATATTGATATGTCAGACAACCATTATACTTCATAAGTTCTTATAATCATTACGAAAATAAACTGCCTATGTGCGATACAAAACAAACTTTTATCCTATGCATGCCAGGAAAACTTTAATGCAGTATCAGTCATACCCTGAAGCATCTTATTTTGTAGTTGTTGAATCTCCAGAAGCTGCTTCTCTATTTTGTTCTACAATACCAAAAGAAAATATACTAATTTTTCAGAAAATAGCATACTATAAAGAGAATAAATTTTAATACATAGTGCATATCACAGTGTTTGAATGCTGGACTAGATTTGACTAGGTCTAAAGTGAAGAAAAAATTAGATACCATAAGAGCATGGAAGCACTACCTTGTGCACCTGGGACTTTATGGAAAGATTTTTCAAACCATCCCCCAGTGTTGAAAGTAAGCTCTCCTGAGAAATAGTGCAAGCATCCCTAAATCCACCTTCTCGTTCTATGAATGACAAGAGCTTATCAAGTTCATTAGCCATATCTTTCCCCTGGGGTATGATCCAGATTAATGAAGCACAACAAGAAAAATCAGAAAATAATGGATAAAATAAAGAAAATAACAACTTCTCAGAAAAAAAGTTTGAAAAAATAGATAACTTGCAGGTGCCGTTTAGGTATGAATTGTCAATTAAAAAAAATGTACCCTATATGAATATATATAGAGCATGTTTACCAAGAAGGTAAACCAAGTTTAAGTAGGAGTTCCTTCCTCTAAATGCAAATCCATTCTATGGTACACTAGAACAGGAAAGTCAGACAATTCAGAACGTAAGATAGATATATAAAAAAATAACCAGCTCCTTAAAATGGAAACAACCTTTGAAAGGCAATTATGAAGACTAAGCCCCTTTTATAAAAAGTTAGTGTGAAAATCTCTAATTTAAAGTTCATTTCCGTCTTTTCACAATGTTCAGATATATATCCTAATACATCAGCGGAAAACCATGACTACAAAACTAAGCTCTCACCAATAGCCTAAATGTGACCTTCTATTTATCAATCATATATAACTCTCCTAACTACCTTCCACCACGGATAATACCTATTGCATTAATAATTGACTCCCTTTGAAGCCTAAAGCACATCTGGCTTTAAGAATAATAAAAGAAAGTAAAGGTGAAATGAGTTAATGAAACAAATTCTAATGGACCCAAAAGTTGAAGGAAATTTTCATCTCTCTTACCATTACTGGATCAAGAGACTGGAAGGCAGTGAATAATACATACAACCAACAAGACAATAATGCAGGCTTACATTATAAAATTGCTTAGACAACTCAGGTTCAGGTTCCGCCATCCAAGGACACCTGGGATTTCTAGAGTTACTGAGAGAAGGCTGTGTCTTAAAATTGAGAGACTTCCCCGGCATTGAACTTTGCGGCATAATTGGCAATGGTTTATGCATAACAGGCAAAGGTTCAGGGCTTCCTTTCTTGACCAAAAAGCTTTTAGATCCTTCACTCTGGATGGCTTTATTCTCAGAAAACACTGGTGGCGGTGGCGATGAACTGGATACTTTCCAACTAAAAGGCTTTCTACCAGGCAGACTATCATCAGAAATAGGGCCATGCTGAGAAGACGGTAATTTATTTTCTGACCCAATTTTAGCACTATGAGTATTGCCCCCCAGAACAGATCTATCAAGAGCAGATGAAGATTTTGCACTAAAGTTATTTGTAAAACCCAATTTTCCAGTGGATTGAGACCCAAATGAGGCTCCTTGGCTACCAGTTGAACCAGCTAATTCCTTTTCAACATTTTGACCCAAAACTCTAGTGCCTACTTGCATGGTAGTAAATGCTTCATTTGACAGGTTTCCTACTGGCAAAGTGGTGCTCACAGTCTGCCCAGGAGGACATGAACTAAGCTCTTGGATAGAGGTCTTAGCACTAATTGAAAGCGTTAACCCAGGATCCTGCATGCGAGAAGACACCACAGGCAACTTTTCCGCGTTTAGTGTTTGAACAGGAGACAGTCGAGCATTTGAATTGGAGCTGCCTTCAACTTCCTTTCCAGTAAGAACTATGTCATTAGCATGGCTAACTTTTTCCAATCTTTGAAGAGGTTCTGACTCTTTAACTGCAGGAATCAATTGAAAGAGTAAGAAGATGAACAAGCAAATGCATCATAGTGATGTGAGATTGTACAAAGGCAAAAGTAATTTTTTCAAATGCCCTTAACCAAAATATGCTTGCTTTGATCAATGCTTTTCTTTCTAATATATTACATGGAACTTCACCTTTAGCACTATCATTCAATCCCAACGGACCCAATGTGACTGCAGGCCATTGATGCTTTAAGGAAATGGCTGCAGAAGTCCTCTCTGTGACACTTTTATAATCTTCAGATGAGCTGGTGTCAGGTGTATAAGAATCATCTGAAGTCCTAAACAAGAAATGAATCACCAAATGTGAAGATTAACAAGTGAAATAGCAATTTAACAGATTTCTGCAAATAATTTGACATGTACTCTTGGGGGGAAAAAAAGGCTCAGACCTGAATATAGCACGATTGACAGGACCTACCTCAAGATATGAAACAGTATAAGCTTCCCTTCAGAAGTGAGACACCAAAGAGTACAGTTTGGGAAAACTTCTTTAAATTCAGCTTCAATTTTTACTCTAACTTTCTCATTTGAAGGAGTTTGGTCAACAACAAACCCTAATATCAAATTGTCATTGCCATTTTCTGGAAGAGAAAGACAACCTTCGTAAACTTAGCCATATTCATTGAGTGAGCACTATATAGTAAAAGTAATAATCCCACAACTGCCTATAAAATGAAACTTCATTTTAGCAGTTAAGCTATTAAATATTGGCAAATCATACATAAACATAACAAAGGCCAACTTTAAACAAATGGATAACTAGATACATCGATTTTTTTTTCCATGTTATCTACAGCAAAATGCACAAAAGTTTCATAACTTGGAAGCAGTTAACAGAAGTAAAATAAGAAGATTTCTTGGAAATGCCTCAAACAAGCCTTGCCCATTTCAACAAAGCAATCTGAACAAAAAAATTTATTGGTTCTTCAGTTTCCACAAGTCACAAACGAAATAGCATTCCAATCCACAAGCATCAGGTATAATGGTACCAACTGTGGCCATATCATGAGCTAGCATAAATAACAGAACCAAAATGATATCCATGAGAAAGACCAAGGAACGATGCATTCAAGAAACAAAAGCACACAACCTCATACACTGCAGATATCTCTCTGTAGTAGCAAAATGGCCCGACAATACTCTAAAAATATAGGGTGTGCTTGGTTGAAGTTGGGGCTAATACAGTTGAGTTTATTTTTTTGAAATTGTTTTGGAGGGAAAACTTTTATTTTAAATTGATCAAACTTTGACTATATTTATACTAATCAAAATAAAAGGTAAAATTACATTTTTCTAATCAATGATAGACATTTATTATTACTAATATTTAAAAAAAAATTGTAAAATAAGGTTGGCAGGATAACCCCAACAAAACTTCAGGTGTTTAGTTGGAGGCCATGGGATAATCCGGGATATCCTCCAATGAAACACCAACTTAGCATTTTATCAACTATATGCATTAACAACAAAAGTAATTAAAATTGAAGTTATTCATTATTTTAACATCCAGAGTCTGGAATAACATAATCAGGCATTTCTGCTGACTATGGTTTACCTTGAAGATCAATCCTAGGAGTATAAATTTCATTTTCATACTCCAAAGATACCGCTTCTCTTCTGTCACCATCTAGGGACCAGCGTAGCAGCAAAAGATGCGCACCAATAGCCTTTTTGAATGACGCTAGCATCAGGCCCCTGTCGGAGAGAAAATGAAGTTAGATTAACTGTATTCAATGCAGGTCAAAGACATAATTATGAAGAAGTAGCATAAAATAAATCAGGCATAATCCAGACAATAGAAGAAAAATTCCTCTTTCTCATCCTAAGACACTAGCTAGAAAGTTTGGTTGGCATTAGAATATTCATTTAGATTGGATGCGGAAGGTATTGAGGGCATCACAAATCAATCAATCAGCTAAACATCCATGTTCACAAGTCAATCAATCAGCTATACACCCATGCTCTTTTTGACAAAATCAATTCTAATGCTATCAGTGAAAATCCCTTAACGAGCAGCCTACAGACAAGTACTGCATATGGAAGGTATTGCGACATCATAAGTCAATCAGCTAGACATCCATGGCCATAAGTCAATCAATCAGCCATACATCCATGCTCTTTTTTGACAAAAATGAATTGTAGTGCTTAAGAGTGAAAAGATCTTAATAAATTAAAAGAAACCTGCATACAAATACTGAATATGCATAGCTCCTTCACTACCCACAACATAGTATTCCCTGGACATACTTGGTGTCAAAACCAGTTGAAGATCATGCCAACCATCTTTTAGTGAGAAGGTTAGTTAAATTCTTGTGGTCAAGCACTAGACTAAGGAAGCTAAGATGATGATCATGCCATAAGAAAGTAACCTTAAATTGTCCTTTTCATTAAACAGACTGAGTATGCAGATCGTAAGGCAAATCTTCTAATGAATATAAGCAATTGCACAATAAAAATTATCAAATCAAGAAGTCTCTATCAACACAAGAAAGAGAACTTAGTATCAGAGAACCTCACAGAAGAAAGCGAGTATTAAAGTGTAAATAAGACAAAACTGCGTGAATAGCTAATGTAAATATATTCTTACAAGTGTTTCAAATAGCTCGCAAAAAGATATGGACCACAACCAGAAGGCAAAATGTCATCAGAAGTATCTTCAAACAAGTCAGGAAATGAAAAAACAACAGGCTTGCTAGATCTCTGCAAAAAGAAGAAAAGAAGAAAATGAAAAGAGATGCAGAAAGAGAAACAACTAAAATATTGCCAAGCATCAAACCTGGCAGAGGATGAGAAACAAAAGCCATGATATATATAGGAAATAAATTGCAAAGAATAATAATAATAATAATAATAATAACGATCATTGCAGGGAAGTTAGATGCCTAAGCGACGAAAATAGGATGTCATCAAAATGTCTTCTTTGCAATTGACACCAATACCACATCATCATCGTGTTGGGAATGCCAGGGATGCATGATGATAATGAAAAATGTGATGGATGACTCGCTGATAATCATTGTTTTGGCAGTGTGAATATTGAATAAGAAACCAAATGCCAATAAAGCTTACAATGATATCAAATTGCCTTCAAAAAAATCAATATTCGCAAAGAAAAAGTACAGTTAATGAACTAACCTCAGAAAATTCAAGCTCCCCAACAGCAACAACTTGAACTAGGTAACCTTCTTCCTTACCATCTTCATACACCCGAACACAACCAATGACTATACTATTGTTGCGCAACCAAGTAATAGAATCCACTGATACCGCAAGAAAACGCAGAAATATCTAAATTTCAGTGCCAAGATTACAAGAAATATACAAAACTTCCAAAAATTCAAGAATACTATATAACAAGTTATAGGCAATACTATGCCAGCTCTTCAATCTCAAAATCGAGGTATCCAATCAGAACAAAGAAAAAAAACTAGCAGAACAATACCTTTTATGGAGCATTCTGAATCAGTGGCATCAGACCATGACTGGAACAATAACTTCATTTGGCATTGTTCCTTCATATCAAGAGACCAAATACTTAGTGTATTCTTCCTTGCAACAGCAATAAAAGCACCATTTTCACTCCAATCAACTATAAGAATAATCAGAATGCTATTGAGCCACAGGAAATGATTAAAGTAGAATGCATAAAATTAAAGCAGAAACTGTTGTTTACACTAAAAATTCAAATTTACTTGTAGGGGAAAAAGAGAGAAAGAGAAGAAAAATATGCATTTGAAAGCCTTCATTAAGCAATATCCATGTATGATCCCCCAAAAGAGACCTTTAAGACTTTCATTGCACATTAAAAATTGAAAAAGGTAAATATAATATAACCAAAATTTTTTAGGAAAAGCATGGGAACTTCTCTTACTAAATTTAATCCAATCAGATGCCAAATTTACAAATGCTTAAGGGGGCAAGAAATGCAATCACTTTCAATTGAACACACTGTAATTTTCATGAAAGGTGAAATATCTGCTAAATAAATACCAACCAGCATCAATGTTGTTCATTACGTCCTTAAGCGGAGCTTGAAGTTGCCCAAGTTGAAGTGAGCCATCACTTGAGAGAATAGCAAATGCATTCCCAGTGTTCTTCTGCCACAAGAAGTCTTTGACAACACCAGATTTGATCGAACAGAGAAAAGAAAATGTTGACTCCTGGAAAGCATAATAAATCAAGGAAACAATAGGTTAATTGTTGAGGTAAATAAAATGCTTCCTTCCCTCTTTAGAATGAATCAGATTCCTTGTATTCCATTCACAGCTAAAATTGATGCATGTCAACAAGAATAAAACACTGAAAGAAAAAGCAAAATGCACATGCACTTAAAGCCATTAAGGTACTGTAGACAGAAAAGGAGAAAAGTAGTTTTGTTTTTCCAAAGGAAAAAAGAGAAGAAACCATCCAAGCTCCCCGAATGAGGGAACCGCCACATGTGCCTCGTAATACCAGTAAACATATAATTCATGGGACTGAAGACAAATCCAGTAGGAAGAGAAAGCCACAGATTGAGTTATTTGTTCATATTCCAAGAATCCCTAAGTTCAAATTGTACATTAATACAGTAATGTGACATCAAGATAATCACACAGATGTCTTCAGACTCATTTTATTCAGGTACAAGGCCCTAAAGGTACTTTCTTTAACAAAACATTAAGCACCAGGTTCTGTTCAAGAAAAACTTTAATCGTCTATCTGAGAGGTCTATGAGATGTTCAAATGCCAAATTTTAAGAAGTTCACTTATGGGCCAGTTAATTGTCAGGATGACAATGTTAGTTCTCAAAAGAATAAATCAAAACTCTTAAGAGCATACCAACATCTGATTGTAACACAACAAACAGCCTGATGGCATCCTAGCCATTGTAAAAAAGTAAAAGGAAAGAATCTAAAACTGGCCTGTGTCTAAGGTAACTGACAAAAACCTTTGTGATTTAGAGAAGGAACTTAGTTATGGACACTTCAGAATTCAAAAAAGGAAATACATAAAAGATCTATTTTCTCTATGATCAGCAACCAATATAAGACAACAGTTCTAATATTTTCTGAAGTGAAGAGGTTTCTAGGTTAGCATAAGCATTCAAATTTTGTCCCCTTCTAACTTGTGTATGGAGTCCTAAAGCCACACTTTCCCTTCAATTACAATGTTAATTACAAGACAAAAGCATGTCTTCTTTTGGAAAAAAAATTAATAAGTATAAGCATCTTCCCTTACTGAAGATGCAGGACATGAAAGATCACTGTCAATTCTGATCAGATAAATTATTCAAGCAATATAGCTTCATTCACTTCTACTTGTGTTGGGTACTCATAAATAAGAACACAACAATCACATCCAACATTATTCAGTAAAATATCAACACTAAAATTTGCAGGTCAGCAGATATGCTTCAATGTCACTATACACAATTAGACTTGTATAAAATGGAGCAATTCATACAAAACAAATCATCAACCAAGGTTCTTGGCAAGCATTACTAGGTTAAAGATTAGCATAAATTCTACCCAACGATTAATAGTCGTGCCATTGGGAATGCAAAAACATAAGCTCAAAGAATACCTTATTTCTTAGATTTTCAACAGAGTAGAACTTAACATCACAACCGACAACCGCAGCCAACCATAAAGAATCAACAGACAGCGCCAAGATCGAAACTTTCCCAATCTTCACATCCAAGAAACACGAATCCAGAACACTAGGACCCTCCCCCTTCTCCTTAATCTCCTTCGCCATCCGAATCACCTCCGGCGTCTCCGCTACCATAAACCCTAGATACACAAAACAAAAACCCTAATCCAAAACGAACAAAGAAACCAACCCATCGGAGAGAAGATAAAAGCAGATGATAAGCACCTTGCGAGCTGGCCACGAAGAGGAGGCGGGCTGAAAAGGAGATGGCGATGGGGTTGCGAGGGGGATCGGAGAGATCGAAAGGGGAAGGAGGGAAAGTGAGGGGAACGGGTTCTCCAAGGCGAGAGAAGAGGACATCGCCGACGCCATCGACGTCACGCTCGATCTCCTCGTCGAGCTCGACGACACGGGCCATTAGCGGGAGCTCGGAGAAGGTGAACAATGGCGTTGGGGGAGAGGGTGTGTAAATAAAGAAAGAAAACGATTGGGCGGGAAGAGAGCGGAAAGAGAAGGAATGGTGCCCTTGAGATAGAGTGGAGTGCAAATGGAAATATAGCGGGTGATGATAAAATATCTTGATTGGAGAGAACAAGATCTGATCTCAGCCGTTCGATTATGACTCAGGAGGTAAATTTATTTTAATAATTATATTTATTTTAAAAAACACTTTTTTTTTTTTAAAGTAAAAAAGCTATATATTGAGGTAATTAATCATCTAGCTCATACACATTTATCTTGCATATACAAAGATTCGGTTATAAATCCACTTTTATAGTTGAGACCATTTCTGACACCACTACATTAAACGCATTTTGAACTTTGAACAATAAAAATCTTATAAGTGCTAATAAATTAGAAACACTTTTATTTTTGAAAAACACTGATTGTTTTTTTTTAAAACATTGAAATTTCACTTTTTAAGAAAATAATTTTGTGGTTTTTTTTTTAAATATTGCATTTTTTTAAATCATATACCAAAATGCTATTTTTTAATTAATTATGAAAATCCCAAAAAATACCATGCATGATACTTGCATGGCACTTTTTTTCCATTGGTTCTTTCAATATTTTTTTTAATATTATAATATTTTTATATGATATTTTACATTTACAACCTTAAAATTAATTTTTTTTACAACTTTATTTAAATTTTACAATGATTTTTTTTATATAATATTTTATATTTTAGTCCTTATAATTTTTTAAAATTAAAATTTTTTCACACAACTCTATTTAAATTTTACAATGATTTTTTATATAATATTTTACGTTTAAGTCCCTATAAATTTTTTTAATTTAAATTCTTTCTAACACATCATTTTCAATTAAAAAAAAACACATATCATACTCCAAACGGATGAAAAGAATTACATATATTATAAAAAGATTACGATAATCACATATTATGAACGACTACTTTGACCATGTGCATTAGAACAATTCTAACGACTATGACCTTCATTTTGACATAAACCACAATGCTTCTGTTGACCGACTTCTCTTATATCCATTTTATTATGAATTCTTGTATATTTGGAACACCCTTTCAAAAGTATTCGCATTGTAATGTCAGGACGTAGACATTGACCACTATACGAGGTCTAATACCCCTCATTAGGCACTACTTCAAACTCTTTACGGTATATATTAAAAATAGTATCGAGCTTGTAAACATTATCCACGTATTCCTTCTAATGTAGATGGATAGGAGCACATGCCGCAATAACATGGTGACAAGGAAAATGAAGCTGTTTGAAACTCACAACAATAGCACATTAGAGTTCTTAAGTTCAATAGAAGTGAATGTTCTTTATGGTCAAGAGTGGGAAAAATGACATATTGCATTTAGGATGTTTAACAAGGAGTATGAACTTGATTTAGCCCAATTTAATGCAATTTTTGGACTGTCACTGGTGGTGACAAGAGAACCCCTAATGATTTTCCTGCATAAGAGTTTTAGCAAACTTTGACAAATAAATCCAAATATGAGCCATCTACTGCTAGGGCCATGAGTCTTAAAAACCCATGCTTTCGATATGTGCATAGACTCTTATCTAACACCATTTTTGGTCGAGGTGACAATAAGAGTATTGTGTGGCATTCTGAATTATTATTCTTGTGGGCTATGATGCATAACATCCCATTGGATGCTAGCTCGCACCTTGTGCACCAGTTTTTTGAAGTGGGAAAAGCCAAAACTGGTGACATTGTCATTGGTGGCTTGATCACTTCCATAGCCCATGCTTTTCAACTTGATCTACTTGGTTTGAAACAAGCTGTAGGTAGCATCCGTATCGATATGGAAGCTTGCATTGCAATAAAAATGATTCCGAAAGAATAAGACACATATTGCCTATTGTCATGGGCGATGCGCCACCTCACCCTCTCCCTGACCCCGAGTGAACAACAGTGCAACACCAAGAGAATTAGGGTTTCCTAGAGTAAGACCCACCACCACTCAATGCTCATCAACCCACAACTGCACCTTCACATCTGGCCTCACACGACATCCCTCAACCTGTAGACACTCTCACTTGTATCTTTTCAGCCCTTTCAACCATTAGTAAAGAGCAACAACAACAACGCAATATCCTCTCGCATCTCCAACAACAAGTCAACACCATCTATGAGTGGCACATAACTCAAGGCCATTTCACCCCACCTCCATCTTGATCTAGTCAGCCCTTTCATCTCCCAGTGCATACTTAATTTCTTATATTGAGGCCAATGCAAATTTCAGGTTTGGGGGAGTCGCAGTAGTAGTAGTTTAGTATGCATTCTTACATTCATGCATTCAAGTATTCATATCTACTTCTTGCATATTTATTTTCCAGTCTTTGCATTCCATACCATTTCATCAGCATTCATGCATGCCCTAAAATCTAAAATCCTTTCCATGATGACTCTCATAACTCTTGTGACAAAATTGCTTCCCATAACACGTAGAAAAGATTGGGATAGTTTTTCTTGCTTAATGGTGATTGGGATGCACACTTGGTGCTAACATGAGCTTGAATTTGCTAATCCCATTGTTTGTGATCTTGTGCGCTTTAACTTAGTATATATTTTTTGCAATGAATCCTTCTAAAGATTTCGTGGCCCCATAACATTTTCTTTGCCCTAGTTAAAATCTCGAATAAGAAGGAAATGACATAGGTAATTTCTAAAATCTGAAAAAGGAAAAAAAGAGGTCTATGGCAGTATTCATCTGCTTACAATGGCTAATAGCTATTGAAGCATGAATGCGTTTATGTAGATTTGTAATAATCGAGTAGTTGGGTGACTCTTGTGCCTAAACAACATGTGCATCCTTCAGAAAAATTTGTACAATCTACGTTACTCGGACACAAAACGAAAAAAATGAAGTTATGTTGTTGAATGAAATCCTATCGATCCCTCAAATAAACAACAGGGCTATTGAGTTGTTTACAGAGTCTAAGGGAGTCTTTAAAGGATTCATTGCATTTGTATATGCTATTTTAAAGTCCTTGACCAATTGCATGTGGGATGAATAAATCTCCTCTTGTGATACTAGTGTGCATTCTTCCCCTTGGTGAGTAAAATTACCCAAGTCCTTCATGATCTTACTATTTAGATTATGCTTATGTTCTATGGCAAACAATTTTGCCATCTGAATTCTACTTGAGAAAGGAGAAAGTTTTTAGCATCCCTTAGCTTGATGTAGGGGGCGGCTTAAGGTAACTAGAGGCCTAAACTGGAATTTTAAGAATAAACCCTCTAATTTATTTAATAAAAAATAAATTTTATTTAGATTTTATTTTAATAAATACTTTTATTTGTCTTTTTAAATGTTACTTACTTCGTTCCTAAATACATGTCGTTTTAAGAAAAAAATTTATTCCAAAAGATTTGTTGTTTTACAATATCAAGGCAATATTTATTTATCAATTTTACACATCTTCAATTTCCTAATTTATATAAATGAAGAGAGTAATATTTATAGTCTCAAGAAAAAATACATGGTTTCAAAGAGAAGGATAGTTTAGTAATTTTGTTGTTTTTTAAGTTAAAATTCAGATAATTTAATGCTATCCTTAATTCTTATGCAACATCCTTAAACAACATGTATTTAGGAACGGAGGGAGTATTAAACTCATGATGAAGAGATATATTTAAACTTTTCTTAGTAAAACTCGTAAAAGTAAAAATGTAACAATATAAAAACTACAAAAAATTTTATTTACGATAAAAAAAATTAATATTATATTAATTTTACAAAAATAAATGCATGAGAAAAGCCAAAATAGAGGATCAAAATAGAATTTTGAAAAATTAGTTAGAGAAGATATGAGATTAATTAAGCGTCAAAAATAAAAATATTTAATATTTTACTGTGTTATTTTAACTTTTAAAAGTTTGCTAAGATATATAACATTGGTTAAATATTAAATTAAAATATTTTTATATTATGATAATTATTAGAAATCCTTCAAAATTATAAGTTTTAAATTATTATTAAAAAAATCTAAAGTTGAGGCTTTGGAATTTAAATAATTATTAAAAAAATCTAAAAATGAGGCCTTAATATTAAAATTATTATTAAAAATCTAAAAATGAGGGCTTAATATTAAAACTATTATTAAAAAATCTAATCGTTGGAGCCTAAAGCAATTGCTTCATTGGCCTTACCCTTGAGCCGGCCCTGGCTTGATGTTTGATTGTACTATTACTTGAGGACAAGCAAGGGACTAGGCTTAGGGGAGTTTGTTGTAGTTAACCTTTTAAGTATATTTTCATGTATTAAATCTCAAATTTTGTCATCTCATCATGCATTCTTCTTTCACTTTTGCATGTAATTCTTCTGTTTAGCATTCTTTGTATCTAGGGAGGTGGTGCTTGAGTAAATGAGGCCCAGGAACTAATTGGAAGCTGAAGAAACACGAAAATACCATGCCCAGAAAGGAACATGACCCACCAGTGTAGCAGAGTGGCTGTGGAACATAAAAACAATGGAGGATAGGCTGGACATAAAATAGGAGAGTTGAAAAAAAGTGAAAAGGAGAGGGGAGACAAGCCAAAAAAAGGAGGCCCGGAAAGGGAGTTTTGGAGAAGGAGGAAAGGAAGAAAGAGTTTCTCTTGTTCTTGATCTTTTGTATTTTTTTAATCAAAATGCTTAAATTAAGTTTGTAGTGTGTAGTTTTGTCATGGAAAAGTAAAAACTCTTAGCCTAGGATGGGGTTTAGCTAGGGGTGTAAATGATACACCTCTACTCGCAAGCTACTCGGGCTCGACTCGGTGAAAACTCGAACTCGGCTTGGTCATGGTTGAGATCAAGCTCGAGCTTGAGTAGCTCCAGTAGTCGAGCGAGTTGAGTTCGAGTATCTAGATACTTGGCTCGAGTGCTCGCGAGCCTAATCGAGTAGTAACACACACACACACATATATATATATATATATATATATCTATATATTTATATATATATATATATACACATATATATCTATTTTTTTTAAAGTTAAGATATTAATATTTTTTAACCAAAAAAATTTCCTTTCTCATTCTCACTATTGAGAAATAGAACTGAGCCACCCCTTTCACAAAAAAACCTAACCCTAATCGCCCAATTCATTCCCATCCTTTAACCTAGTCAAACCACCTTCTTTGAATCTCTGATCCCAGTAGATGACTCGATAAACGCCGTCATTGGTGAGGTGCCAAGTAGTGAGCTTGCGACGATGGCTTTTTAGTTCCTTTCTCTTTCCTCTCGCGCTCTCTTTCTCTCTTTCTTCGTCTCCGATTCGCTTTGAGTTCATCGGCGACATCAAAGGTGAGATCTTTTGGTCTCTTGTGATATCTCTAGTAGTTCCCCAAATGGTCTCTTGATCTCTAGCTTTGTGAACCGATCTTGAAAAGTCATTAGTTTTGATACTATTTCATTTTGTACTGCTAACAAATCACGGGGTTTAAGTTTCTAGGTTTTTGGGGTTTGGTTTTGTTACTTTCGTATTTTATTTGATCTCTTTTTTTTTAGATTTTTTTTTGTTAAACTTGATGTCTTCGGACTTTGGGAATCGGGATCCCTGAGCAACTCATAATTGTTGGGCATATAAGGTAGGAATTTCTATTTTAGGTTTTAGTTAATACTTCAATTTTTATCTTCTTATATGGGCAATGGATGTTTGCCTTTATACAGCTTGGAGATCAATTTTAGTGTAATGATGATGGTGAACCATCAGGTACAGCTAGAAAACCAATATATTCTGCTATTGTTTTATTAGGAATTGGCATGGTGATGGTGGTTGTGAACTTTGTGATTAGGTAATTTTCTATTTTTATTGTTTATTTTAAATCTTTGTGTGGTTGTTCTCTATGTTGGTCGGTCTTATGGCTTTGTTTGATTGCTTTGTTATGTTCATTGCTCAAGGATTGATATTTGATGTTTCATAAAAGATTTGTGCTTATTGTTCTTTCTTTTTTATTTGAGATCACTGCATTTAAGGAGTGTTTCCATGGGTGAGGTGATTTCAGCTTCTTTAGACCTTTTTTTTCAGCAAGACCTGGACTAGTAGCACTCCATTTGTCATATAAGAGCACTACTGCCTACTTGGATTCTAGATTATCTACATGTTAGAAGAGTTTGTCTGTGTATTTTAATGCAATAGGGCAGTCACTTTACCAATTAACCTTCTCATATGGGTATATAGTTTGATGAAATAGGACAGTTACATTACTGATTAAACTTTACTTATACAAATGTATTTTAATGAAATACAACATTTCTTTACAGATTGCATACATTCTCATATAGGTATTTTGGTGGTATTAAGCTGGGCACCGGAGGGCTAGTTAGGGCATATGGAGGAGTTGCTCTGGTCTGCCTTAAAAGTGCAAAAACTCGTTTTGTAAAACCCAAAGTAATGTTGATATACTGATTTGTGGCAATATCATTATCTGATATTGAGTGAAGATATATCATACTTAACAATATCTAATTGATTTGAGTGTACTCTTTTTAGTCACTGCTAGGTGTTTTTTGACACCAATCTTTTAACAGGCTCTAGTTGGTATTGAGGTACCTTCCTTTTGTTGGGAACCGTTTACCATCAGGTGCGCATTTGGTTATTGAAATTTCTAGATATGATTGGTATAATACTATAATGTGAATTCCTAGGAGTAAAACAGAGTTTTCTTTCTGAAATGTTTATTTAGTTTTTAACTTGATCTCTTCAGGTCTTTGATAGAGCAAGCATTTAACAGTTAAAAAGTTATGAAATTATTTTTTTATAAAATATTGAATCGTATGAAGTCGTTGAATTTGGTTGGGAGACGGAAACATTTTGAGTTAATATTTTGTAAGCAAGTGAAGCTTTGAATTTTCTTTCTTTCTTTCCTTTTTTTTATAATTTTTTATTTTGTTTGATATTTTGAAATGCTTTGGATGCATAAAGCTAAGATTTTGGATATTTATTGCATGGAAATTTGGCAAAAACTATATTGTATTGATGGAAAAGTGTTATGATGCTTCAAATGAAGACTGCGGATCAATCTATGTTCTTGTCTTTTGAAACTTATTTAAATAATTCTCATGAGAATTTTTTGTTGCATGGGTTGCTTGAAAAATATTAAGTTCATGTGTTTGATTGAAAACATGAAGAGTACTATGCCTATTATTGAAACAATGATTCAATTTTAACATGCTTCCTGCATCTCAATGGATGGGTTTTGTATGTATATATATATATATATATCTTAATAATCAAACTAACCAACTTTATTATTCTTTTTATTTATTGATTTATTTTGCATTTATTTGTTTTATGTCATCCTAGTTCATATTTATTTATTTATTTATTCATTTATTTATTTTGCATTTATTTGATTCAAACCATTTGCTTGTTTTTTTTTAAAAAATTAAGGTAGTGCTTTTATTCTTTTTGGTGGTGCTTTCATGTGCATGAACAAGTGGCTACAAATTAACAAGGTATTTTTTGTTTTATGGCATCACTAGCTAGTTCATTATTTATTTTATATTTATTTGATTTAAACCGTTTGCTTGTTTTTTAAAAAAATTTAAGATAGTGCTTTCATCTTTTGTGGTGGTGCTTTCATGTGCACAAACAAGTGGAGATTTGCAAAAAGGTTGTTGAGCTTGCCTAAAACAATAGGAGATTTGCACAAAAAGGTTGTACATCTTAACCATGCTTATTTTACTATTACATGTCTAATACAAAAATGTTGATTTATTTATTTATTTGGTTGTTTATTGTGATAGGCAATATGTCATCAAGCACACCAAATTTCTTATCTACATTATTTCAGCTCGGAACGAATTCATTAACTAGTCGGGCTATTTTGGAAGGTGATTTTTCAATGAGCAAAAGTTTTGATGGTGATGATGATGGGAATGCGAATAAAAGCACGGATCTGACTGAAAAGGATTGTGATGTTGTTGACCTTGGTGAGGGGGAAGAAGAGGAAGGTAATGAGAAAAAAAGGGCTAAGACTTCAAGTGTATGGTTGGAGTTTAAAGAAATTGATCTCATGATGGTTCTAAAAAAAGAGAATGCATTCATTGCAAGAGAAAGTTGGCTATAAATGCTAGCAAGAGTACAACTCAATTTAAAAGGCACTTGTCAACTTGCATGAAGAGAAAAATTTATCAAAATCAATAGTAAAGGATTTCTTTCCAACCTATACAAGGAGGTAATGGTGATGTTGAAATGCAACCGGCTCTCACAAATGGCAAGTTTGACATGGCAAAAATAAGAGAAGCAGTTGCACATTGGATATTGATGCATGAGCATCCTTTTTCAGTAATGGAAGAGGAAGGTTTTAATATGATGCAAAGATGTGGAATGCCTGAATGGGAAAAAGTGTCACTGGTTACTATCAAGAAAGATTGCACGCAAGTTTATGAAGCCAAAAAATTGAAAACATTGCTCAAGAATGTTAACAAGATAAGCTTGACAATAGATTTATAGAAGTCTAGTAATCAAAAGATCGAGTATATGGTCTTAACAACTCATTTTATTGATCATAATTAGAGATTATAAAAGCATGTTATTAATTTTGTTTGACTTCCACCTCCTCGTCGTGGTGTTGAGATTGCCGATTGTATCTTTAAATGTTTGAAAGAGTGGGGAATTAAGAACAAGGTTTTTACTATCTCTGTTGATAATGCTTCAAGAAATGATGTGGCAATCAGGATTCTTAAAGACACATTTTCAAGAACTAAAAGGTTGCTTTGTGGAGGAAAGTTATTTCATGTTTGTTGTTGTGCCCACATTCTTAATCTCATGGTGCAAGATGGTATTTTCTGAAATTGAAGAAATAATTGAAGATATTCATGAAAGTGTGAAGTTTATTTATCAAAGTGAAGCAAGATTGAAGTCATTTTCTGATATTGTGCATCAACTATAATTGCCGGAGCAAAAACTTATTCTTGATTACAAGACACGTTGGAATTCAACATTTGAAATGCTATCAGTTGCAATGAAATTTAAAGATGTTTTTCCAATGTTCAAAGATCGAAAAATCCTTTATCAATGTTGCTGATGCTCTGAAGATTGGGAAAAAGTGGAGAAAATATGTGAGATTTTAGAAGTGTTCAATGGCATCACAAAAATTATTTATGGTAGTGATTATCTAACTTCCAACTTGTTTCTCAATGAAGTCTATCGTGTGAAAATGTTGCTAGACAAAAGAGCGAATGATGAAGATGAGTTTATTTGAGCAATGATTGGCAAAATGAAAGCTAAATTTGATAAATATTGGGGGGAATGCAATTTGCTCATGTCCATAGCTGCCGCCTTGAATCCAAGATGCAAAATGAGGGTTGTTGATTTCACTTTTTCAAGGATGTATTCAGATAGAGAAGCAAAAAATATTGCTAAAGTTTGAGAAGCTCTACATGAGATTTATGAAGAATATGTTCGTGAATATCAACATGGCAATGAGCATAGTGGTGAAACTCCAATGCATAATAATGATGATGTTGGTAATAATGACAAAGGCTCGTCAGGTTGGTCTGAATTTTTCAAGTTATGTGAAATCTATTGAAAAGCCTCGCCACAACAGTCAGATTTGGATGCATACTTAGCTAAAGGTTGTTTTATTTTTTAAGGAGATCCTAATCAATTTAATGCTTTAGAATGGTGAAAGGGAAGTACTTTAAAATATCGCATCTTGTCTAGAATGTCTCATGACATACTTGTTATTCCTATCACTGCAATGGCTTCAAAGGCTACTTTCAGTACAGGCGGTAGAGTGATAGACACTTATCGTGCTTCATTGGCACCGGAAACAGTGCAAGCATTGCTTTGTGGAGGAAATTGGTGCCGAAGTCTTTATGGAGTGAAAAAGAAAAACAAAGTGAGTTTATAATTGTTCATGCCTTAATATAATTTTTTTTTTTTTTCATGGGTTTTCTTGCTTTAATGTAATTTTTGACTATTCTTGTTCACTTTGTATCTATTAGAAAGAGAAGAAACCAATTGAGATTTCACTTGAAATACCTTAAAGCTCAAGTTTAAAATGGTATGAAGAATTATATTTGCATGTAAGTAACATTTACATTTGTTCATCCTTATTTTTTTTATCATCAATGATTAAAATGAGCTATTTTCTAATTACTCATTTGTAATTTTGTATAGGTTTGATGGAAACATTGGGCCAAACCCTCACATTCAAGAAAATATATTCTTGAGATGGTAGATGTTGATGGTGGATTGATTGTTTTCTTATTATCTATGGACTTATTTGTTTGTTGTCAATGAATTTTGTTAGAACTTCTTTATTTTCTATTTGTTTTACTTAGACTTATTAACTATGGACTTACTTGTTTTATAATTGTTCTAATTGTTGTATTTTGTTTAAGTATGAGTTCTATTTTTTTTTTTTCACAATATTTTGGAATGTTGTTGTTTTAGTTGATGTTGCATTTGGTCAAATATGCATGTATTTGTTTATCTTTGAAAAATTATAGAATGTTATTATTCTAGTTCTTATATTTGGTCAAGTTTGAATTGTGTTTGTTGTCTTTAAAAAGTTTTAGAATGTGGTCATTCTAGAATGAATGAAAAAAATAGATTTTCTTGTTTTGATGAAAATCAAGGGAAAATTTTTTCGAGCTCGAGCTTGAGCATAATGTTTATGATTATTTTCAACATTTTTGAGCTTAATCGAGCGAGCTCGAGTAGCTCAAAATTGTGCATTGAGTCGAGCTCGAGCTATAAAATGAATACTTGGTCGAGTTCAAGCCAAGTATTGAATATCGAATTTTCAGTCGAGCTCGAGCTCGAGCTCGCTACTACTCGGCTCGAACTCGATCGATTACACCCTTAGGTTTAGCCCAAAGGTTGTAGAGAGATGTTTATGTTTTGAACTACTCTTTTCTTGTAATGATTTCATGCTTTGATTTGGTTCTAAATTCTTGCAACTTATAGATGTGAAAAGCATTTGCTTGTTTAATTTTAGAGATCCAAGTTTGTTGAAAGATGAATCTTGGATCTTGGACTCTTTATAACCAAACTAGAGATCCTAAGTTGGATTTCTTGAGGCCTTGTTAAATTGTCCAATGATTAAAGGTTAATGTAGGCTAACCACCATTAAAATAGGGGTTAGTTTAGGTTAACCTTCTTGTTGTACCTTGAAAGAGGATAGCAAGTATTCTTCTTGACAATTGCCTTCAAAGTAATTCCTTAAATTCAAGAGAGATTCAAAGCTTGCATTCCACTAAACCTTGACGTGAAACCCATCCTAGGTATTGAAATTTCTGAAATTTTCCTCCTAGTTAATCCTCCTTTGTTTTTAAATAGCTGCAACCTTCTTTTACTTCAATTTTCCGGTTTCACCATTCCACAATCTTATTTTATTCTTTGCCTACCCAACCTTTTAATTGCACTTAATTGGTATTCAACACCATCATCTTTGTGGGATCAATATCTAAAATACTATTCGGCAAAACCATACACTTATGGTTGTGCAACATCAGCCATCTCTTTGCCTCCACATCATATTCTCGAACAAAACCATACTAGTAGTTAAAATCACGAGTAGTTCTCGAGTAGCCTATGTTAATCACATAAAGAAAGAAAGTTAGCTGACAATAAAAAATAAAAAAAATAACATTATTTATTTAAAACACATAAACAAGTCATTTTCATAATTTACCAGCATTAACAACTATCTGTTGTATTTTTTTTATTTTTGAAACGACACATGAAGTTTGTGGAGATGTGCCCTAATGCAATAAACATGGTAAGCATGTGGATGATTCATCCTCTGCCCAATTGCTCGGAATGCTTCCTCGATAGCTTCATGGTGATATGAAATAAAACAGATTCCCTCTTATGGTGTCACATATGTGCGCAAATAATCTATGAAAAAAATGCCATGCATCTAATGTCTCTTCTTCCACGATCGCAAATGTGATTGGAAAGATGTTTTTGTTTCCATCCTAGTGACTGCCATCAATAAAGTTCCTTTTATATTTTCTATAAAGGTGTGTATCATCTATCTGCACCATCGGCTTGCAACATTTGAAAGCATCCACACATGAAGGAAAACTCCAAAAAAGTCTATGAATCACACAACAATCATGTACTAGGTAATTTTTGTTATATGCAAGTTATGTCTGGAGATTGATTATTGTTCCAAAGACAAATTGATGTAGTGCTGATAATCATTTTGGTAATTCATTGTATAACTCCTCCCAATTACCAAATGCTGCCTTAACTACTTTTTCCTTGGCAATTCATACTTTTCTATACATCAGAGTATAGCCATATAAATTTCTAATCTCTGCTATCAAAATAGACACATTGATGCTAGGCTTCTACTTGACCAAAGACTGTATATGCCGAGAAATCATGTTATAATTCAGCTTTGAGTGATCTTGGAAAATCATCGCTGATGAGCATGTATGAGGACCATTATACTTTATAATCTGCTAAATATAGTTCTTTTTGCTCAATGGTGCGTGAACCCTCCAGTTGCATCCGTCACCATATAACTTGCATTTGCCTGAATACCGAGTCGGATCAAACTTAATGACTCTGTACTCCACTGACTTCAGCAAGCAGTAATGCTTAATTGTTGTGATGGTGTCATCTTTACTTTGAAATTGCATGCCTATATGTAATTCTTCATCTATCATTGACCCTCTAAATGTCTGATTGTATAAGAAATGATTCTACGGGAATTATGGTGCATACATTGCTTTCATATCCAATGCCCTCATATGTGCCAGTGACACAAATGGTAGTATTAAAAATTTTCTGCATCTTGGTTGGGAACATCTTCTAAATTGCAATCTTTTAAATGAGGATCTTTCATGCTTGCTTCACTATTCTCCGCGTAGTTGTCAGTATCATCCTCATCCCCACTGGAGTTCTCATATTCACCAAATTCATTTGCATGAGTATCATGAGAAAAAGTTGCGATGATATCTTGATTGTGTATGTGATGGAACACCGGCCGAGTAGTACGCTGGTCCAGTTGGTGGTTGGTGTGGATTAGTGACCCTCACACTGCATAGTGGAACATCTATGTTGATTTGTTGTTTGGAGGAACCAGCAGCAACACCTAGCTCGGCGCACAGTTCAAGAACTTGAATATTAGGAAATCTATTATGGTAATCGCACATCACTATCATTAGGCAATTTAAATGATCGATAATAAATGTTGTCGTGGCTTGCAGACATGGGTAATCTATATTTGATGCGTATAACTCTTTCACAGTCTTCTCCTTCGAAGTTCTCTTTAATTATTATCTTTAAAACTTCTTAAAAGATATCATTATCCACATAAAAATAGGATTGTTTATTGGAGACGATGGATCTAGTGGGTATAAACATAGTAAAAACCTGGATCTTCTTCTTTGGAGATTGCTTAAGAACAAAGAAAGTGGCGGAAGCGTACCTACACTTGAATCCATTGATAATGATGAAGATGATTGGCCCTTGTAGTTCTTCTAACTGATCACAAATAGGGATGGGAGATGGGAACTTTAATTCAGAAAACCATAATTCTAAATCTCAAATTGTTGCATTCTCAGTTAAGGACCACACCCTATTTATAAAAAAATCTTTATGGGGTTAATTACAAGTCTACCCATCATAGACTTAACGATTTTACTCCCAAGAATTCTACACATCATATTATTAATATATAAATCCACACATTTTAAAATTAGATAATTAGGACCCTATCCAAACTTTAATTAGATCACCACAATTAGGTCTATTCACAACTAAATATGATAAGATAAAGACAATTATAAACATTAGTTGTGTACATCGATAATACTTATGCACATATATCATTATATCCATACATTATGTGCGGTCTACAACCTAACAATCTCCCACTTGGACTATATAATCATGCATCTTCAGGAATTTAAAAATGTGTATAAGTCATCATCAACAACCAAATGAAATTACAACTGAAAAATCATCCAAATCAATCTCATCCATCAGCCTAGTCTATGGATGAAACATGGGGTAGTCATTGCCAGTACAATGCAACTAAACCCACAATGCTCACATATATTGGCTTAACTGACGACATAGATCAAGTGTGGATGTGTAGCATGGAAATTACAAGCCAATGTGATCTATGCTTGTCTATTTCCAATTGGTCCAACTTTTAAAACTTTATGAGATCATAGTTCAGAGTGAGATAATGAATAAACTAGAACTTTCATAAATCTGTTAAGAAAAAATGTCATGCATTAATGCAAATATTAAGCTATCTAAATATAAACTCTCACCAATCAAAGTATCT
Source organism: Dioscorea cayenensis subsp. rotundata (assembly GCF_009730915.1). Lineage (NCBI taxonomy): Eukaryota > Viridiplantae > Streptophyta > Magnoliopsida > Dioscoreales > Dioscoreaceae > Dioscorea > Dioscorea cayenensis. The sequence continues at coordinate 17,514,440 of NC_052482.1, forward strand.
CTACTAATGTCGACCATATAAGCAACATGCTTATTAAAAACTATAGGCGCTAATGCAAGCGGATTCGCAACAATGGAGTTTATGTCTATAAGCTCAATATTCACATAACTACTCTGAACTCTTGCTCTTGTTCTAAGGGCTTAAAAGATGCAAAATCAGCACTCTCAACCTCACGTTGCTTTATCTAATCTTCCTTTTGTGCTAAATGTGAGATGAGATCATTTGCTTTGCCCATTTTTCCTTTTGAAAGTTATAATTCACTTCAAACTGACTGAATTGAGGAGGGAAGGAGGGAAGGAGGGAAATCAACACCAAATGTACTAAAACATCTTGTAATAGCTCGAATTTAAAACTTTTCAATTTCCCAGCTAGATGACACATATTAAAGAAGCACTCTTATATATTCAGATCACCCTTATACCTCATGGAGACTAGTTTTCTTAGGGTAGCACTAGTCTCCGCCTTATCACTTCTTACGAAGCGTTCTTCCAGGGTGTCGAGGAACTGCTTAATGTCTATTTCATTAGACGTAGTGTCCATAAAAGCCCCAGAGATTGCATTCTTTATGATCATTAGACCTATATTTTAGATCGCTCCCACCTCTCAAAGGCTCTCTTGTCATGAATGGAGCTTTGATATGTCAAAGGTGCATGACATGGCTCCCTTAATGCATAGTCTAGAACCATACATCCCAAAACGAGTATTACCTTATTTTTCTAAGCCTTGAAATTTGTGCCGTTAAGCATGGGAATGCCATTCAGTGTAGCAAACATATAATTAACACTCATGATGTCAGCTGTATAGAGAGCAATAATCAATAATTAGCTCATAATTAATTAACTAGATGTATAATAATCAAAACATATAAATAACAACAACTCATCTTCAAGTTAATCGAGTGACATCAAATCTAGTGTTTGGACATAGATTCAATTTACTAGTAATTAACTTTGTTGCAGTAATCAAGTTTTATAATAAAATCCAGTTAAATATAAAGTCTTCCTTTGGGGAGACTAAATAATCACAATAGACACTTTATAACTATAAACAACTTATTACCACATGTGCAAACAAATCTCTATCAGATAACAGTCTTTCTTTAGGGTGACATGTTGTCTGTATGAGAATAAGCATGCACTAACACCATGGTTATTCACAAATAAAAAGTTTTCATAATAGAGGTCAATTTGGCGATGATGTTGCTTCTACCAATTGCAATAAATACCCAACAAAGCTTATAAAAGCAACTTTAAGTTATTATTTTTCCTGATGATTATTAAATCAACTTTATAATCATGAACAAAATTAAATTCATGATAATCTCAAATAAATCCTCGATAATTAAACTAAAATTCAAATGTTATCCTAATTAAAATCAAAGTGAAATTTAAATTAATATAAAATATTAAATGTGTTCCTGAGCTTTGATTGGGATAAAAATAAATATTGAAATCTGCATGATCATTTAAAAGAATTCTTGATAATCTATAAATCGATATAGAAACACACTTCTTCAAGATTTCATCTCAGTCACAGAAACAATATAATTAATTAATTAATATATATATATACACATATGTTTTTCTCCAACTGATTCTCAAAGGCATGAAGATTTCTCGAGAGAATAAAAATTAAATCCAGCATATATATATATATATATATATATGAATATCAAATTTATCATATTTAATCACAATAAACAGTAATTTGGACATGTATATGGATCAATGGCACGGTTTTCAATCTATGTTTTGAATTGAAAACCACAACACCATAGGTAAACATGCATTCGGATTACACTTGGATTAATGTATATGTATATATATATAATAAATATCTAATATATACCAATATATATACATATGACCATCATCATATTGACATTACAAATCCGAACCGGAAACATGCATATTATCATTATATATACAACCAATATAAAGATCCTTTTGGCCAATCATTATCTTGAAATCCAAACCGGAAGCATGCATAACAAAATCATGTGTATATATATATATATATGCATACATATTGATCAATAAATTCAAGATCTAATCAAAATAAATCTCAAACAATTCCAAAACAAGATGGCTCTGATACCACTTGATGGATCTAGTGGGTATAAACACTATAAAAACATGGATCTTCTTGATTAGAGATTACTTAGAAATAAAGAAAGTGGTGGAAACATACCTGTACTTGAATTCATTGATAATGATAAAGATGCCTTGTAGTTCTTCTAGCTAATCACACGCAGGGAGGGGAAATGAGAACCCTAATTCTGAATCTCTTATTATTGCATGCTCAGTCAGGGACCACACCCTATTTATAAAAAATCTTTATGAAGTTAATTACAAGTCCGCCATCATAGACTTGACGATTTTGCCCACATGAATTCTACATATTATATTATTAATATATAAATTCACACATTTAAAATTAGATAATCAGAACTCTATCCAAACTTTAATTAGATCACCACATTGGGTCAATTCAAAACTAAATATAATAAGATAAATACAATTATAAAGTACGTCTACACAACTTATGCACATATATCATTATATCTATACATGATATATGACCCACAACCCAACAGGACAAATTTACAACGCTATCTTCACTTTGAGTGGTGGAACCGTCGTAGTAAACTAGAACAAGTGATATTTCCATCATTTTTTTTAATGAAAGGCAAGAGTTGTAGGAGTAACGTGAAGAGAGCAAATATGGTAAGAATCAAAATATTACAATAAGGTTTATATAGAGAATGGTTTTATATATTAAGATTTGACCGTCATAATTTTTGACGGTTGTAGGTTTGACGGTCATCAATCGTAACAATTGTTAGGTTTGACTGTCCTTATTATTGGTGGTTGCAGATTTGACCATAATAATTTCTAATGGTTGTAGGTTTTACCGTCATAAATCCTGACAATTGTTAGATTTGACTGTCTTTATTATTAGTGGTTACAGATTTGACCATAATAATTAATTTCTGATTATTGCAAGTTTGACCATCATAAATCCTGACAATTATCAGTTTTGACTGTCTTTATTATTGGTGATTACAAATTTGACTACCCTATTTAAATTTATGATGATCGCAGGTTTGTGAGAAAAACCCCATTGACAAATTTAATAGGGTGTGCTAGAAAGAATTTAAATTAAAAAAATTATAAAGATTTAAATGTAAAATATTATAAAAAAACAATTGCAAAATTTAAATAGGGATGTGAGAAAAAAATTTAATTTAAAAAATTATAAGGACTAAAACATAAAATATTATATTAAAAAAACATTATAAGGTTTAAATAGAGTTATGAAAAATTTAATTTAAAAAATTTATAAGGTTGTAAATTTAAAATATCATATAAAAACTATTATAAAATTTAAAAGAAAAATTTGGAAGAACTTGGTATTTTTTTCGCATTTTCATAATTAATTTAAAAAATGAGCATTTGGTATATAATTTATAAAAAAATCAATTTTAAAAAGCCCAATTTTGCTAGTTATTAAAAAATTTATTTAAGTAATTATTATTATGGAAAAATACTGTTTACCCCTCATAAATTTTCAAATATTCCTAAACAGCCCCTCCAACTTTTGCACACACCGGACATCCTTCCGTTATTGTTTAAGTTCCCTTTTATCCCTTATCGGTCAATTCAATTGGGTCCATGTTATGAAATTTCATTTTTGCCCTTGAAAATGGTGAGAAAAAAAAACCGCCCAATCACATTATGTCCAACCTTTATGCATATAATTTTGCATTTTTTTTGTCTTCCTGGTTGCTTTTTGTCAAACAAAGTTTAGAAAGCTCATCACATCTTCTTCATCATCTTCTTTTTCTCCCATTTGGTTTGTTCAATTTGAGCTCTGCCGATTTTCCAATAATGTGAGAATTTCTTCGTTGCTCTCACTTTGATCATTCTGAGGGAGGAAGGAATGAGTGCTAATGTTCACGGCGTTGACTTCTTGGGAATCAGTGTTAGCTGAGATATGTGAGCGATGGGGTCTCGATGTTTCTCGTGTCAGGGTGAAGTTTATCATACCCAGATGGACATAAAACGGTTTGTCCAATATAAAACGAGGTTAACTTCCAGTGTATGTGTCACGTGTACTCCATCTTCAAATGCACTGTAGTCGATCTTGTTATTGAGACCAAGGTTGTCAGACCCGGACCAGCCCGGCCGATTCAACCAGATTAACCGGGAACTGGCCATGTGGCCAGCCCGGGTATACCCCATTAAACCGGGCCAATAGGGTCATAATGTTTAATTTTTTTACAATATTTAATAATTTATTATTATTTTCTCATTAGAAACCACAAAATCGTGTATATTTATTAATATTAATTTATAATTTATAATCAATAAATAGAATTACAATATATATATATATATATATCATAAACATACCAACAAAAATTAACATTTAAAAATAAAATCTATTAATGTGTTATGTAAATTCTTTCTAAAAATTTTATTTATTAAGAAAATAAAACAATAAATGAGTCTAATTTTATTAAAAAAATATAAAAATAAAGTATTCTAATTAAATAAAAAAATATAAAAAAATTTAAACCAAAATAAAAACTCAATTGAGATATAAGAATTAGTGAATTAAATTTTTTATCTATTTTAACAAAATCAACCAATAAACAAACAAATAAATAAATGACACTGAGAGAAGGTCGATAATTATATATTAATATATTAAATTTGTAAATATTTAAAAATGTAAAAATAAATGACATAATTAGAAAACACTACTGTATATAAGGTCATTGCCCGGACTGGGTCAGACAACCTTGATTGAGACAGATGATGTGCCATTGTCGTATCCTACGGAAAATGATTTCTTCTCATTATAAAGTTCTTCTCTTTTATGTTTATCTATTTGTAGAAGTTAATTATTGTTTAATTATCCCAGTTCTGTTTAAATATATTAAATTTCCATTTAAAAATTGTCTTCTCCGCTTAAATTATTCTGTTTTTGTTTAAATATTTGTTTTAACGTTTAAATTTTCTAGTTATCGTTTAAAATTTTTATTATTCTGCTTAAAATATTGAACGTTTTCGTTTAAACTAAAGTGTTGGCAGGAATTTCGATTCTGCGAGCGCTTCTATTTCACCTCATGGCGACCTTGACGGTGTGGCATGCCTTCCTTCCTCGTTAGATTAATCTGAAGTGTTGTCGTTGGATATCGGAAAATGTTTTTAAGACGTTGAACATTTCATAGACGCACTTTGAAATTTTGCAATCAAACGAAATTTTAACTTCAAATTCCTAAATAACGAAAAACACTGGGTGACTGTGGAATGCGCTGCCGATGGTTGTCAATGGCGCCTTCATGCAGAAAAGGAATATAATAAAAATACTTTTAGAATTAATATAATGCATCTGTCACACACTAGCGGTGGTGGAATTGGATTAGCGTCACATCCGAAAGCATCAAAAAATGGGTAAGCGCACGAGTGATTCAGAGCTCAAGGACCAACCCTTGTACAAGGCCATCGATTTTTAGAAGGACATGTTGCGGGAACATGGTATCCACACTCTATACAAGTAGGCTTGTTTGGCAAAAAAGTATGCCCGAGTGATCCTCAACGGCAGTGACATCTCCAACTACGATTTGTTACTTTGGTATGTGGATAAGGTGGTTGAAAACAAAACCCGACACTATTGTGATTGTGGAAAGAGACGGTGAGCATTTTAAACGTGCATTCTTTTTCTTTCAGTGCATGTATCGTGGGATTCAAGAGGGCTTACATGCCAATGTTATTTCTTGATGGTACCCACCTCCTTGGAAAGTATCGGGATACTCTATTGGGTGCCACAAGCAAAGATGGAAATAATGGTTTTTTTCACGTTGCCTTCGCTATTGTCGACAATGAGGCCAATGCCAATTGGATGTGGTTCATTTCTAAAGTTAGGTGATGCTTTATACGATAAAGGAGATTATCAAGAGATAATTACATTTGTGTCGGACAGGTCTAAGGGCCTTGTGAATGCCATTGCGAAAGTCTTCCCTTCTTCTACACATGCATACTGCCTTCGACACTTGGAGGCTAACTTTATGAAAGCCAATGTCAGACTTGGGAAGGTATTGAGGGAGGAGTGCTGGTTCATATACTTCCGTATTGCGTGGGCATCCACGGCTAAAGAATTCGATAATACTCGTGAATGAACTGCATGCCACATCACCTGAAGCCTATCAGTAGTTGATTCATAAATCGGATATGTTACAATGGTCAAATTATCTGTTCAGAGGTGAACGCTAGGGCGAGATGTATTCAAATGTCATGGATTCGTTCAATGCGTAGATCAAAGAAGCTCGGCATTTACTGGTGACGAAAATGGTCGACTCTATAAGGTTTTCGAATGTTGATTTTATTTAACACTTAAGAACTGTTCTTATCCTTTAAAAATTTTTTCTTACTGTGCAAAAATCATTGTCTATGCCTAACTATCTTGCTCTTCACTTAATTTCGTATCCTACAGTTTAAAAATGTTTGTTTCTATTTAAATATCAATGTTTTTGCATAACCTTGTTTAAGTGTTCGTGTTACATGTTGTACAGGTGCAAGTTGATGCACATGTTATGCAACCACCGTGAGCAAGCGAACAAATGGGAGACCTACTTATGCCCGGACATATATTTGAAGATAGAGATATTTGTTGCGAAAAGCTGAAATCTTCATGTTGATCATTGTGTCGATGATGGTTATGAAGTGATTGACCAGTGCAACAACTCTCTAGATCTTGCCAATAGAACTTGCTCATGTCACAGATGGCAAGTTTATGGTATCCTGTGCAAATACGCTTGCGCTGCAATAATGCAAACAGACACCAACGTTCATCGATTTATTAGTGGCTACGTCACCGTCGACAATTACAAACTGGCGTATAAGAAAGCTATTTTCCCTATACTTGACAATGGGAAGCCTAAGGACGAAAATCGTGAACTGCGTTTGCGACCGCCTATGACGAGAAGTCAACCTGGGCGTCCTAGATGAAAGAGGATCGAGTCACAAGTGTCCGAGATCCGCGAGTTATGTTGCAGTCAACTAGGCATTATAAATAAAACTGCCACCAATGAAACTGACGCCAACTAGGCATTATAAATAAACAAACTTATTTGAGTGTCAACTTTTGATATTTAAACGGAGACATTGTCTCTTAAACGTTTTACTTAAACATTTGGAGAAATAAAAATGACATTGTAAATAAACAAAAAAGTTAAACAGAAACTCTTAGAATTTAAACAGAGACAACGATATTTAAACAAAAACAATGATATTTAAACAGGGAGACAATGTTATTTACACGGTAACTCTGTAAAGATAAACAAAAAAATAAGAATTTAAACAAAGAAACTTAGATATTAAATAGTGACAATGATATTTAAATGAGATATAATGTTATTTACACGGTAACTCTGTTTTACATAATTACATATTAATCTTTTTTCACCCCGGTCGACGAATTTCCTTTCTCAGTGATGCCAGCTGTGCTTCCTTCCTTAAGTATGCGGGTAACATACTAGTAAGCGCAAGTAAGGGACGTCCACTTGCAGTACCCATAGCTTTTCACCGTCGAGTAGCTATTCGATAAACCGCATCGACATAGATGGCGCAATCGACACTTCCTTGTTTCTGCCTTGGGGATGTTAGTATCATGAACAAGGGGATATGTTAGAGTCACCGACTCGCCGAGGTCCATATCGACACAATAGTCAAATAGTCTCCGTTTGTCGAGATTTAAAATTTGATGTTAGAATCCCGACTAAGAGAGCACTATTTATAAAACTCTAGTTATCAAAGCACTTACCATCTCTCTGTCGTCTCTGGTTTACTCCTCACTTTCGGCAGAAGTATAGTACATGTATTCTTGCTTATTGTTATTAAGAACGACCAAATGGAAGTGGGCATTTATGATGATTGGCAGGATGACTATGTCAACATCATACAGGTTACGTGCGGCATCTCCCATCATAGTGAGAGCCGTTTCACTCGCGTCCTCCTGCTTGGACATGAATAGTGCAAGCGGTCGCGTGATGAAGGTGCACTTCATATATAGATATGGTACTCTCGTCAGAGATTTCTGGATTATGCAAATGAACGTGTCCATCACATCATCTTTCACCATTTCCTTCCTGTCCAGCATCGTGTATAGGCTGGCTCGTGTGGTGTTGACATAGTCATTCTTCCATAAAACAATCCTGTGATTAAACAGTAAAAGATAAACTTAAACGAAGACAAAATAATTTAAGTGGTAACTCATAAATTTAAAAGGTAACGTAAACATTTACATGGAAACTAAGATAGTTAAATAGTAACTCATAAAGTTAAATGATATCATATATATTTAAAGTATAATGGAAACACTTGATACTTACAGATCCATCCAGCAATTTAGGAAGATCTTTAATAACTCCTGCTCGAACACATTGAGGCGCTCCTGTCCGGGGTATCTTTTCTTCTTCGGTTGAAAGTTCGTCCGCACTTTCTTGTATTGTTGGTTGGCGAGGACCATACTGTCAACCGCAGCACCGGTCATTATTTTTTCGATGACGTTTCCTTGCCCCTCGTTAGTAGCATCTTTCGGTTCATCGCCAAGTGCTGTTGTTGACGGTTGTGGGAGAGTTTCTCCCTTCAATGCGGCGGTGTCTTCCGCCGGTTTGACTGAGACAGGGATTTTGTTGACAATGCTGTCAACGATCTTGTCAATCACGAGCATGACGACAACATTAACCGGAGACACAATCTTTGTTGGTTCATGTTGTTGAGGGATTGTGTCTACCTTTGACGCGGCACTATCATCCGCTGGTTCCACCAAAGTGGGGATCTCTTTGGCCATCGTATCAATTACAGCTATAGCTTTTTCCGGAGCAATTTCCTCAGGCGCTGTCGTTGTAGCTAGCCGAACAACCATATGTGGTGTTGCTATTGTTTTATCATTGGTCGGTGGAGGGAGAGACATTATTGTTTTTCTTGTTTTGGTGATTCTCTTCAAACGTGGCCCTCTTCGAACGACCATCCCAATGACATCGTCGTTATCAAAATCCGACGCCATCCCACTCACGTCCTCGGCAATCGCCGGGCTACCTCGGCTGCATCCGGACTTTTTTGGGTGGCGTCTATACTGAGTGCTTCATATGTTTGTGGGGATGGCGCATTCAATTGTGTCCGTCCTTCTAGTGCCTCTACCCAAGCAACAAGCTGAGGGAACTCGGTCATTAGTATCTAGCACGCCTGCAGCAGACGTGCGGTAAAATCGTTGCCAAGGGGGGCAATACGATCCTTGTGTTCTTGTACAAGGTATTACTTGGCGATCCCGTACACTTGTGGGGCATACCGAGAAATTGGATGTCGGTAGCCCTCCTACCGTAGCTGTCGGGGGGGTGTTGCGATGGGGGAGGACTGTTCCGGTAGGAGGGGATGTTGCCTTCGGGGGAGGCAGTGTTTCAGCCGGGCGGGGTAGAGCAGCGCTCTTCTGGCGCCGAAGAATTCGTGCGCGGGTTAGGCTATCATTAGGTGAACGACGTCGAGGGAGCCTTCAAGAGGATGGCCTCTCATCCTGCCTTCGAGCCTGTAGTTCGGGAGCAATAGCATCCCTGGGCGGATGCCCCGAAAGAAGATTTCTTCATCCGCATTTGCCGCGACCAGCTTAGGAAACTAACATAGTTAAGCAACACAATGTTAGTGAAAACATTCTATTTAAACAATAGCAAATAGTTTTAAACAGTTAACTCAATTATTTAAAAATTTTACTCAGATTTTTACCAAATATTTAAATAGAAAACCGCTATTTTAAGCTCTAAAACATATTTTTAAACAGAAGCGTTTGATATTTAAACAGTAACTTATGATTTATTACCTCCTATCATTCGACGCTTGCTTCTATCGACGCTTACTTCTGGTAACTATTTTCACCGTAGCACAACATCCTTGGGGTCTTACCAAATTGCACCTTCTTTCCGGTGCTAATCAGCTCGTAAAACTAGATGTTCAGTGCAACCAAGCAACCTTTGACGTACCCCGTGTTCATCTTCTTCTTGGTGCATCTTGCTTGCACTCGAGCGCTCGCTTGTGGGACGTTCTCCATCAGTCACTTGTGCGTCTCTTGTGCCCATGCATATCGTCCCATGCCAAGTAGGTCATCGACATAGTCAACGATCCAATTCGGAATCTGACCAAGACACGTTTAGGAAGAGGATTGTACCCATGAGGTACACCATCAGGAGTTTGACAAAATTTTCTTCTTCTCCTCTCTGCTGAACAAGCTACTCAAGTGTTCTCTTGATGAAGTCTTTGTGTCTCTCGTAGGTTTTGGAAAAATATCTATCTTCAAAAGTGGAGCGTGCCTTCTTCTTCTTCTGGAATACGACTGCGTCTCCATCACAACGCAGTTCAAGAATGAGAGCAACATCTTCTGGCCTGAAACTTACCAAGCTTTCCCCAATCTTGAATTTGTTGGTGCGCCATCATATCTTTGCAATTAAGAATCAAGGAGGGCCCTCTCTTGGAACACAGCTTCAATCTCGGTGAATGTTGCAAACGACGTCCTCCAGATTATCTCCCAGTGTCGTCCACTCATGTGAACTTTCAACTCAGCCACAGTCTCCACTACCGGTGTTAAGTAGCATTGCCCATTAACTACGTTGACCGCCATAATCACAAGCCTGCGACAATAACCATATATTAAACAGTATTCAGATAAATTTAAGCGGAAAGTAAAGTTTTTTTAAACGGTAACCTAAATTTTTAAACGCAAACATAAATATTTAAACAGAAACAACAACTCTTAAATAGAAACATCAAATGTTTAAATAAAATCCCATTACTTAAACGGAAATCTCATTTTTAAAATTGCAACCATATCAATGTAAATGGGAAACCTACATTGTAAAATTATACAGTATAACAATCGAAAATCTCTTTCGATCGTGTATACAGACGAAAATAAAAACCAAAACAAAACCCTAGCCGATAAATCTCCCTACAGACTTCAATATCATCCAATAAAAACAGAACCACAAAACAAAACCGAAAAATCTCTTTTTTAACCTAATCCGTTTATAAAAAAAAAACCATAAACATAACTTCTTCAACAATGTCTACCTCGGCTCAATACCTTAGACTGCAAATGATGAAATGCAGAATACTTGAGTGGGAATTCTTTTTCGAGACAATGGTGCAAAGTGAAGTTCTTCTTCGAGACAAAGATGCCCATGCAGAGACAACTTTGGAAATGGAAAAGCTGAAGAGGCGAAGAGAGAAAAAAAATATAACCGGCGGCAATAATGGTTGTCTCTAGGGATTACCAAAACAATAACCTCCCATTTTCATCTCAAATTGGAAACATGATTGCACTGCCACAACTTCCCATGTAAAGGCAATTTTGTTCATAAAATTCAAAAATAACTCTGTTAATTACAACCTTTGGGGTTTAAAAATTATTGACTTTAAAAGAAAGGTGTTTTTAGAGGTACACAAATTAAAGGGTTGTTTTTTATGTATATTGCAAAGTTAAAAGGTGTTTTTGGCCATTCCCACTCATCATTATTATTAGGGAAAATTACTGTTCACCCCTCGTAATTTTCAAAACTTCCCAAAAACCCCCTCCTACTTTTGCACACCGCGGACAGCCCTTCCGTTAGTGTTTAACTTCCCTTTTACCCCCTACCGTTCACTTCAAATGGGTCCATGTTGTGAAATCCCATTTTTGGCCCTAAAAATGGTGGGAAAGGAAAGCGCCAAATCACATCATGTTCAACCTTTTGAAGGGCTTTCTGCTTGGTTTAACGTTTAAATATTTTACTAATATGTTTAATAATTATCATATCCGTGTAATACTTCCCATCTCCGTTTAACGTTTTATCTTTACATGTATAACTATTCATATTAACGTGTAAATTCTCAAAAGTCTCTGCGTAAAAGCGGTGATCTTTTTCGTTTGATCTGAATTCTTTGGCGGTGGCACGTGGCGGTGGCAAGGATTATGGTATCCCGTGCATAAGAATTAATGACGGCATTAAAATTTATGCACGGTAACATAATTTTCCGAACACCCGTTCGTTCTCATCAGTCAATGTCGGCCACTGTGCGTTTAACTTTTTTCTCGGATATGAAGAGTCAGCCTGCTTGTGGAATTCACACCATAAATAACCAGAAAGAACCCTCCCGATGGACAACCACTCCTCGTCGTCCTCATCATCCTCCTCCTCCTCCTCCTCCTCGTCCTCCTCTTCCCATGGACAACCACTCTATCTGAAAGGATGTTTCGTGAACCTTCTTCCTTATCTTGAGAATCATTTAGCCGCAATCACGCAACAAGTTAAACTATCTTTTTCACGCTTGAGTCGAAATGCTCTCATAATTGCACGAATGCGGAGGATTCTTACGGTGGATGGCGGGCAAGCAATTAGCGAGCATTTCGACTTGGGTAAGAAAAGAAATTTTTTTCACGTATTTCGTGATTGCGGAGGATTCTCTAGAGGAGGGAAGATCGGAAACATCCTTTAAAGACGGGTTGATATTTATCACTTGAGACTTTTCATGTACCATTTTAAGAACATTACGTCGGGTGTACAACTATTACGTTACGTGTTTAACTATCGGGATCTTCGTTTAAGTCCGACCATGACACATCGCTCAATAGTCGTTTTCATGAATGTGTGTTGTTTAACCTTTTTAATGTTGTACGTTAGTGCGAGGTTCAAGTTGATGCGCATGTTATGCAACCAGCTGTGAGCATTCGAATGTCATGACACCTTGTTTCGTTATACGAGGGTCGAGTCGTGAGTGTCAAAGTCCGAGCGGACGTTGTAAATGTTGTAAATGTTGTAAATCTTTTTATAAATAAAAAGCGAAACAAGCTTATTTGATTTGTGAACTTCGAAATTTAAACATAGACCTAGTAAAAACAAACAATGTGGGAAACAAAAAGAGCGTCATTGTAAACAATAGAAAAATACGTAAATATGTTTAAAGCGATGACAACGGTGTTTAAGAAAAAAAGTTACTCTTTAAACAATGACAACGAGTGTAAACAATAGAAAAAAGTTAAACACTCTCTGAAGTTACTCTTTAAACAATGACAACGGTGTTTAAGAAAAATACGTAAAAGATGTTTTAAGCGAGTGACCCAGGGAGGTACCCATCTTCAGCGCGATGTCGGTGAAAGCATTCAATTTAAACAATAACATATTATTTAAATGATATAGACTTTAGTTTAAACAATTAACCATTATTTTAAACACTATATGTATCTGTTTAAACATAAAAAGCTTGAGCGTTTACGAGAGACTCATGTTGAGTTGAGAACTTTCATTCGAGCGATGACAATATGTCTTCCTCATGACGAGTGACATATATTTCCCTTTTTGCCCTTGGGATGGAGGGAAAAATACAGCCCAATCACATCACGTCTAGTCTAACCTCTGTCATACTACTGTACACTTTTTGTTTGCCTTTCTCATTCTTTCGTTTGTTCTTTACATCTTCTACTTCTTCTTCTTCGTCTTCTTTTTGTTCTTCATTTCATTTGGTTTATCACGATTTGGTTTTCGACCCGATATATTATGGAGAGTTTTTGTGGTATTGCTAGATTCAGCGGGGAGGGAAGAGTGCTAATGTTCACGGCTCGAGACTTCTTGGGGAGTTGGTGTTAGGTGAGATATGTAGCGATGGGGTCTCGAAGTTTCTCTTGTCGGGGTTAAGTTCATCACACGGATGGATATAAAAGCAGTTTGCCCAATCGAAAAATGATGTTGACTTCCGGTGGATGTGTCACGTCCATTCCATCTTCAAATGTCTCTGTAGTTGATCTTGTCGTCGAGGCGGAAAAATGTGCCATTGTCGAATCCTAATGAAAAGCGAGGTTTACTCGTTGTAAGTTCCTTTTCTTTTTAATTATTCCGATTTATGCAGGGTCATTATTGTTTAAATATGTCCAGTCATTTGGTTAACATATTTTACTAGTCCTTTACGTTATTAGTTAATTGCTTAAGTATTTAATTTAACGTTTAACTATTGTAATTATCGCTTAAACATTATACTCTCCGCTTAACATATTGATCTTTTTCATTTGGTGAAGTGTTGGCGGGGATTGATTGCGAGTGCTCCCATTCATCCCCATGGTGACCCACTGGCGGTGTGGGATGTCTTCCTTCCTCGTCGAGATCATTACGAAGTGTTGTCGTTGGATATTGGACAACGTTTTGTGAGTGTCGAACATTTCGAGGATGTACTTCAAATCATGCAATCAAAAGGAATTTTGACTTCAAATTCATAGAGAACGAAAAAACATCGTGGTGGCTGTGGAATGCGGCTGCCGAGTGGTTGTCGTTGGCGCCTTCATGCATCAAAAAGTATAACAAAAATACTTTTCGAGAATCAAGACAATCAACCCGTCACACACTTGCGGTGGTGGCATAGGGTTCGGGCGTCACATCCGAAAGCGTCCCAAAAATGGGTTAGCGCCGCAGTGATTCGAGGCTCGAGGACCGATCCCTTGTGCAAGGCCATCGACATTCGAGAAGGACATGTTGCGGGAACATGGTGTCCACATACCATACAAGCGAGGCTTGGTTGGGAAAAAGAGCATGCCGGGTGGTCCTCGACAGCGGTGACATCTCCGGCTATGACTGTTGCTTTGGTATGTGGATAAGGTGGGTGAGACAAATCCGGCGGCGTTGCGATCGTGGAGAGAGACGGTGATCGTTTTAAGCGTGCATTCTTTTCTTTCGGTAGCGTGTATTGTGGGATTCAAGAGGGCTTGCGGTCGCTGCTTTGCTTTCTCGATGGTACCCACCTCCTCGGAAAAATATCGGGGTACACTCATGGGTGCCCGCGGGGAAAGATGGTAACAATGGTTTTTCACGTCGCCTTCGGTATAGTCGACAACGAGACCGATGCCAATTGGACTTGGTTTCATATCTAAGTTAGGCGATGCCTTATACTGAGGGTGGAGATTATCATGAGATAATTACCTTCGTGTCGAGACGAGTCGAGGGCCTTGTGAGCGCAATTGCGAGTCTTCCCTTCTTCGCCATCATGCGTCGCATCTTCGACATTTGGAGGCCAATTTTATGAAAGCCAATGTCGGACTTGGGAAGGCATTGAGGGAGGAGTGCTTGGTACTATATGCTTCCGCATTGCGTGGGCATCCATGGCTAAAGATTTCGATGATCTACGTGAATGAGCTGCGGGCCGTATCACCCGAAGCTCATCATCTGGTTGATTAATAAATCGGATATGGACATTGGTCGAATTATCCGTTCGGAGGTGATCGTTGGGGTGAGATGTATTCGAGCGTCGGCAGGTCGTTCAATGCTTGGATCAAGGAAGCTCGTCATTTCACCGGGTGACGAAAATGGTCGACTCCATAAGGTCTGCGAATGTTGGTTTACACTTAACATTTAGTATTACCCTTTAAACATTCTCAATCTTTGTTTCATTACACTTGTCGACTTTTAAAATATTAATCATTTCGTTTAAATAATTGCAATAATGTTTAAACATGTTGACGACTTATTTAACCATATCTCATCTTTGTTTAACATTATTTTGCGAGGTTCAAGTTGATGCGCATGTTATGTATGGCGTCGAGCTAGCGACCAAATGGAGAGCTACTTTTTGCCCGAGACATACATTCGAAGTTAGAGATCATTGTTGAGGACGGCCAGAAATCTTCGTGTTGGTGCGTTGTGTCGATGATCGTTATGAAAGTGATCGACCAATCTGAAAGCAACTACTGTGGATCTCGCCATCGAACTTGTTCGTATCGAAGGTGGCAAGTTTATGGTATCCCTTGCAAACATGCTTGCTGCGATAATGCGAGCAGAACGCTCAGCGTCACATTCGATTTATTAAGCGGGTACTTCACGAGTCGAGCAATCTGCGAGCGTACAAGGAGCTATATTCCCCATGCAAGCGATGACGGGCCTTGAGGGACGGAAATCGTGAAGCTTCGTTTCGACAGCTTTGTGACTAGAAAGGCGACTGGGCGGCTTAGAGCGAAGGATCGAGTCATGGCGTTTGATGTCATGAGTTACATTGCGGCGGCTGCACGGATCCGGTCGCGATCGGCGATCTTCTGATAAAGTATCGCGACTAGGCGTTGTTAATAAGCAAGCGATGGCGAAACATTGTGTATTGATCGGGAACCTTTCCACATTTAAACTCTTACTCTTTCTACCCGAATTGAATGTATTTACCGCGGAGACATTGTTATTTTAAAGCGGATACGAGTGTAATTTTGAAATATTTAAGTGATGTTTAAAGCAGTAGGTGCATTTATTTATAGAGCGATGTTATTTTAAGCGAGTACCGTGAATTTTGAAATATTTAAAGCGATGTTTAAGCGATTATATAGTATGTTTAAAGCAGTAGAAAGTGAAATGTGCACACTCTAGCGTAAATTAAACGATGAAATAAAGCCAAGATAGATTTAACACCTTTCTGATTCAAAACAAACAAAATTTACATTAAGATGTCTGATGTTGTTAGCTGAACCGCGAAAACAATGAGATTGAATTTAGTCCAGGGTTACATTGATTGGCGGTCGGATATCACGAGACGTGTGTGTCAGAAAACAAAATTTAACATTGTGTATTGATGGGACACCTTTCCATTTAAACTCTTACTCTTTCTGGCCAGATTGAGATGTATTTCTGCAGCGAGGCGTTTGTTATTTTAAGCCGGATACTGATTGACAATTTACAGAAATATTTCAGGCGATGTTTCAAAGCAGTGAGTCACGTTTATTTAAGCGAGACGATGTTAATGCTAGCGAGTACGCCGTATTTTGATATTCAGCGATGTTTAAAGCGATATGTAGTATATTTAAACGATAGAAAGTGAAATGTACACGCGAAATTACTGACGTAAATTAAACGATGAAATAAACGCGCAGATGGGTTTAACCATTTGACTTTGCTGATTCAGGAAACAAAACAAAATTTACATTAAGATATCTGGTCGTATTCTTGAACCGCAGAAAAGCGATGAATTGAATTTGTCCAAATTACGTTTGATTGACGATCGGAGATGTCACAGGGACATGTTGTGAAAACAAAATTTAACGCTTGGCGACCCTTTGCGCATGCATGGGCTGCCACCACTCTCCTTAAGTATGCGGGGTAACATCATAATGTCCCAGGGTAAGGAGCGTATGCTGCCAGTGTAGTAACTTCTCACACGATGGTGCACTCGATAAAACCGCATGACGTGAGGCCAGGCGTGATCGGCCTTCCTTGTTTAGCGTGGGGTTTTACGTCTCGTCGTGCGGCCGGGTACTTTAAATCTTACGTCAGGCTACAGCGAACTCAGTGTCGGCCCTGCAGGTCGAATGGATTCCCATTGTCGAGGATGTCACAGTCGAGGATTAGAATCTGGAGTTTAAATGCAAGCAGATATTAATCGGACGTAATTAAAGAACTTACCATGTCAATGCCGCGTCATTACCGTGTTTGGGACTGAAGAATAATCTTTGTATTCTTGTTTTATCATTGTCGGGAGACGGCGTGGAAGTGGCCGTTCATGATTATCGGGGAGGATGACAATTTTGGAGACTTCGTGCGGGTTCTTGTCGGCGTCCGTCAGTCATGCGTAGTATGCGTATGCGTCGTCGCTTTGGCATAGGCATGTAGCAATGATGATGAGTGGCCTCTTGTAAGAGATATGGAGCTGCTGCTCGGCGACTTTTTGTATGATCATCTGCCCAGTCGTCGCCATCATCGGTGACCGTCTCCTTCTCAGCGCGTGTGTATAATGCATCGCGTGTGGTGCTGCAGTCGTTCTTCAGCGGCAGTCTTGAGGATCGCGATACGGATATAATGAGACCATATTGTAAGTATTTAAAATGATATTATCAAATTCTTACATGATATTATATATAATTAAGCGATAAGTAGAAAACTTAAATGATAACGTAAAAGTGTATTAAAACACTATTGGGAAATAGTTAAACACTATAAAAACCCTTTAAACGATAACATAGCGTTACACTTACCGTCCGTGCCCGGGTTGAGGAAGGTCTCATGACTCCTGCTACCGTGATTTTGTTAAAACGACTCGAGGCCCGACCCATTTCTTCTTCTTGAATAAAAAGCTTTCCAGTAGTCAGTCGATTTTTGATTGGCCTTGATAAATCTCTCGTTTGCTTATAGGTCGTCTCACGTGACATCTTGCGCTTCGATCTGCGATGGCGGCTTGACATCAGCCATGAAAGCCGATCGCCCATGCCAGTTGTTCTTGTTGTGGGATTGTGTAAAGCTTGGGCTATCAATCGGCCCGCGCCACGACTGATTCGACGATCTTCAGTACGTGGCGTGGCCAATGACATCATTTAGAACCGCGCCCTTAACTTGTTCTTGATCTTGAGGATTGTGTCCGTCTTTTGATCCGTAATCTCGGCCGGATTCCAGCCGGATCGGCAATTTCATGAGAAGAAGTCAGCGACCTTCTCAGCCATGACGCGGCCGCATCATCTGATGTCCTCAGCGTCGTATCCGTATATCAACTGACGGACTCGATGCTGACATGCCGGTATAGATGGTGTTATTGCTATTAGTTCATCGTCGGTACGCCGGTGGAGCCAGGCGAAAGTATTCTCCCTCTTTTTCGCGAGTCTCTTGAATGTGACGCCTTGGAATGACCTTCCGATGATGAAATCGTCGTGTCAAATTGCGCCTGCGTTACGTCCGGGTGCTTGATTCTTTCGCGGGATAAGCGCGGTAGGTTGCTTGACGTCCTTCCAGTACCTCGCACGGCGGCGCAACGAAACTCGATCGTCAATATCGCGTACGCGCAAAGGTTCGCGGTGCGTCTTGCCCAATGTCGGCGGTGAGACTGCAGTCGGAGGCTGCGTGGTCGAGGGCTATCGTGATGTCGTGGTAGAGTGTTGCTTGCATACTCTGGGGTAGGGAGAACTCTCGTCGAGGAATGCGTGCGGCGTGGTGCTGGAAGTAGGAGCAGGCGTCCGCAGCGATGAAAGTACGCCCTCTCGTCTGCCTTGACGAAGTGGTTGGGAGGCGATGGCATCCGTCCGTCGGGTTGGCTTTTGACAAATATTTCTTCTTGACATTGCAGGAACCGACTCGAAACTAACATATATAAAGCCAAACAATTTCACTGAGATCGTTCGTTTTAAACTATAAAAACTATATTTAAGCAGTGTTTTATATATTTAAGCGTTATAGAATATAATTAAGCGGAGGAACAAAATATTTAAGCGGTTATGAATAATAGTTAAGCAGTAAATACTAAGTTAAGCGCTAAATAAAATGTTTTAAACATTAAAGACTTATGTTAGAGCGTTGTCCATGATTTATTACCTCTTTTCCATCGACGTGTACAAGCTCGTTTCTCAAAATAAACTTTACTTGGGTAAGTACTCGCTGATGTAGCGACATCCTTGGGATCTTCTTAGAAGCCGGACTTTATCTTCCCGTTCAGTCATTACTCGTAAAACAGGGCGTTAAGCGCGCAAAGCGACCCTTAATGTACCACTATGTTGGTCTTGCTTCCGTCGCATCTATCTTTGTCGAGCTGGTAAAGCTTGTGGAATATCCTCCATCAAGCCGGCATGTGCGTCGCTTTGCGCCCTGTAAAGCGTGTACGCCCCAGCTGGGTACGGTAGATCGTCGGCGTAATCAGCGATCCGAGTTCGGGCAAGGCATGATGTATTTGGGAAGAGGGCTGTCCCGTGAAGATGCGCCGTCGAGTTTAATGAGGTGTCTTCTTCTCATCGAGACAAGTTTAGCGGATGCTCTTGATGAATCTCTGTGCTCTCGTAGGTCTTTGATAGATGCAGCCCTTGACGCAGCGACTGGTTTTTCTTCTTACGAAGACTTGCTAGCTCGCCCTATGAGACGAGGCGAGGGGCCACATCTTGAGGTGCAGACTCGCTGAGGCTTTCTCGATCCTGAATTTATTGGTGCGACCGCCGTGCTCTGCGAAAGAAGAATCAAGAAGAGACCCTCTCTTGGTATATGGCTTCGGCTCGATGAGCAGCTGTGACGATTGTCGCTTAGATAATCTCCCGGTGTCGAGGGGTCGTGTTAACTTTTCAATTCGGCTAAGGTCTCGCATGGCCCGGTGTCGAAATAGCGCGCCCGTTAACTAGGTTGTGCCTCGCAATCACAAACTGCCGTGTTGTGAGGTTTAGCGGATATAAGGTTTTAAGCGGTAAACTCTCAGAGTTATTAGCGAGAGATATAAAATGTTAAAGCGAGGAGACCCATTTTGTTAAGCAGGCGAGAATATAGCAGAGACGACAAATGTTAAGCGTAACATCTAGTTTTTCTTAAGCGTCCAGCCTCGTTTGTAAGCACGACTATGTCGAAGCGAAGCGGGAAATGTCATTATAAATATTGCATAATCATGTGATCGAGCTATATTTCGATAGTGTATACATCTAATCTGAAAACAGCACTAAGCAGAAATCTCCTGCGTGACTAACAAAAGCCAGTGAAATCCCCTGCAGAACTTGATATCTTCCAATAAAAGCAGGAGAAGCGCGAAAAGCAAAGAGAAAAATCTTTCTTTGTAGCAGCAGTTAACGTAAAACCAAATACTACGTCTTTGAATTGATGAAATACCAACTAGTTCTTGGGAGGACTTCTCCTTGAGATCTGGGTGGAAAGGAAAAGGCGATGAAATGCCGATTCTGAGCATGCAGTAGAAACGAAGCGAGCGGCAAATGGAAAAGGCAGGCGTGAGTTGAGAAAGCGATTAAGCAGCTCCGATAAATTAGTCTCTCGGGTTCTCACGGAAGCCCATTCCTGGTCGGCGAGATGAGTTGCCGACCCACGACTCCGTCTGAGGCGTTTGATAAAAATTTGAAACTCACTTTCAGTTCGCATCAATTCAGGGGTTTGGGGTTTGAAAAAAACTTTGGAGGTTTTGGGGATTGCAAGCCAACGGGTGTTTTAGCAATTTACAAACTTAAAGGTTTTGTAGTCCATATGTGTGTGTATTATTATTATTATTATTTTATCAAAAAAAACGAGTCATAA
>NC_052482.1:17536464-17708862 GCF_009730915.1 Dioscorea cayenensis subsp. rotundata
CTCAATCAAATAAACGGCGGCGCAACATCAACCAAGGGATTAAAACAAGGATGATCAAGCCTCATCTCCAGGGAGGCTGTCATTTTCCAAAGCCACTCAACTCACCTCGCCAACTCATCCCTAGTCTCATTTCCCACAGAAGTTGACCCTCAGAAGTAAAGGGTGGATAGGCATTGCTCCCCGGAACTTCAATAAAATAAAATAAAAAATTAAATAATTTATAATTTCATGGAACTTGCCAAGAAGTTGCACTAAATCGGTTGCGTCATCATTGATGACGCACTCCACATCCTCTCCCGCCACGTCATTGCTTTCGCAAAAAAGCATTCTTTTTCTCTCGTCTCTCATTTATACCCCCACTTTGTCACTTTATTTACACTCTACACCACTCACTCTCCACAGTGGCACACTCGTAAATAACTGACAAAACAAGGCCCATTCACTTCCGTTGAATCAACCCCGACGACTCAAAAATAAAAGGTTTAATTGTTGTACAGATCCCTATAATTATATACTTTCTATTTTTTTAGTCATTGCAATATTTTTAAATATAATTAAGTTCTTATATTTAGTTGAGTTGAGTCATTCTAGTCCGCTCTGTAGATGGACATGTGTAAATTATAAAGATTTAATTATAACTTAAAATATTGTCGTGGACTAGAATGACTCAACCAAATATGATGACTTAATTGTATCCAAAAATATTAGAAGGACTAAAAATATAGAAAATACATAATTATAAGGGCATGTACGGCAATTAAACCAAAATAAAAGTATGACTTGCAAAAATAAATTAAATTATATTATATTATATTATATTAAAATCAGAAGATAATAAATAAATTAAAATAAGGAATTTTTTATTTGTTATTTTATTTTAATAAAATAAAATAAACCAAAGAAGATGGGATGAGACTCAAGCTCAAATCCAAGTCAAGAAGTTAGAACTCAAAGTAGAGTCCAGTTGAATTGAGCCCAAGCTCAAGTCCGACTCCAAGCAAGTCAAACCCATACAAAAATAAAGCACAAGTCAAGTCAACTCAAGTCAATTAATTATATAATTTTTTTCTCCCATATGTCCCTGTACATTGTACTAATTACGAGTTTATCCCTCAATAAACCCAAATATTATATATCTTTTAAAATTTGATTTGCTGGCATATATACCCATCCAGTTATGTTAAATAACTAAAAAAACTATATATATATATATTTATTTATTTAAATTCTTGAATTATCTTTTACCAATGTTAATTTTTATTTATATGTAATGAATAAAATGAGTAATTTTTTTAGTAGTATATATATATATATATATTGATGATGTATTTAGAGTTAAGAGTATAAGTGCAAACAAATTTTTATAGCTATACATGACATTCAGTTTTATTAAGGATACACATATAATTCGATAAATTTTATGTGTATAACAAAAACAAAACCATTTTGTAAATAACACGATATTATATATGTCATCTTTATACACTTCTAACCATTTTACATTTTTTTACAATTTTGTATAAAAATATATTCATCTCAGATTACAATATTTGTAGTAAAAATTTTCACTATATTTAAATGTTGATGGTCAATTCGCATTAAAAAATTAAATAAACGTTTTTTATCTAGTTCAACGAAAAATACAATAATTAAATAATATTATATAATATTTTATTTATTTCTAAACACTTGTCAAGAGGAATAACTCAAAAGCTTCAATAAAATAAAAAAATATAAATAATTTATAACACCATCGCTACATCATCATGATGCTATGTGTAAGTACAAAATTATTTGGAAAAAAATAAAAATTTAACGGTCACCGACCAACGGAACAAACAAAAAAAAACGAATTTTTTGGCATCTAATTTTCTTTTGAATCCCCACCCCAACTTCTCAAGTGTAAAAAGTTTAATTTAGAGAGGGTGGATTTCGAGGATATGAGATTTGTTTATTAATTATGTTAGAAGTTTGAGATTTTTAAACTTGTACCTCTATTGGGAGATTGGGATTTCCATTAGAGGTTTAAAAAATTAGGTTTGTTATTATGTTTTCATTGCTACATATTATGAAAATGTATTTTCATCTTTTTCATGTTTTTTTGGGATGGTTTTCATATGGTCTCTTCTGTTTATTTACGAAGTGGGTTTATTGGTTATATGTAATCTTGAATACCTAAGCATCTTGCTTATTTTTTTCCCATCATTCTTCATTCTCTATGTGATTTTTCTTGCAAATTGTGGGAGATCTTGTATATTTCATTCATGTTATCTTTGCTCAAATTTGATAGATATAAGACATTAATTATGTATGCTTGAGTCATGTTACTCTAACTATCCTCCATTGAATTAATTGAATTAATTGAATTAGTTTTGATAAGTGTCTTGATTTTTTTCATTTATGCTATGAAGTATACTAACTAGAATTTTAATTAATCCTATTGTGAATTTATTTACTTAATGCCATTTTTTGTTTTGGTTCCATAAAGATCTAATGAGATATCTGGATCATCTGATTTGGTTTGCTACTTGCTATTTTTTAGCAGTGTCATTTGATGATCATGTACATTTATTTTTATGTTTAGATATGGGAGGAAAATCCAATGCATGAACTAAGTCAAATGGAACATTTGATGATTTTGTACATTTTTTTTTATGTTTAGATGTGAGAGAAGATCCAATGCATGAACTAAGTAAAATAAAACCAAATGGGTCAAGTTTTACAAATCTTTTGCTTTCCATTAATCCGTATGATGTGGTTGGAAGCTCAGTAGCAACAGACTCGACACAACAAAGCTTGGTAGAAAAACATCTATGCAACGGGAAGCTCGGCTAAGGAAATCTTAAAAGTAAAAAGCTCTCTTTTGGGAAGTTTTGATTGGTAGGTACTCCAACAAAATATTACTCTCCCTCGTAATTATAGAAAGTGAATTATTGAACTTAGCTAAATTGTTGATTCTCTTGTCATTTGTGTTAAAGTAGGGAATGTCATTCAGAAGAAAATATGATACAACTTGATGATGGAGAGGAAAATATGAAACAATGTAGTTATAACAACGATAAGGTTAGTTTGTTAATAGTTATTGTAATTAGATACATGATATTAATAATTTCAAAATAATAAATAACTGGATTTTTTTTTTTTTACAACAGAATGGTGATATTTGTGGTGTTGATATCCCCAAGTTAGGTAAAACCTTTGGCACTAAGGAAGAAGCATACTCATTTTACAATGCTTATGCATTGAATGCTGGATTTAGCATAAGGAAAGGATGGGTTAAGAGAAATAAAAATGGTGCAGTGAATTGTTGGAAATTTTGTTTTTCCAAATAAGGGAATCGTGTTCAAGATAAGAGGTATGAGAATTTGAAAATTCATCAGACTGAGACAAGAACAAGTTGTTTAGATCATATGATAATTTCATGTGAAGATACTGTGATATTTATAGTATCAAGTTTTAAAGGGCAACATGATCATGAACTTGCGTGGAAAGAGTTTACACATATGGTACGATCACACTAGAAAATTAGTGCAGCTAAATCAACACAAGTAGAATTGGCTTATGAGGCAGGATTTACATCAACAGAGCTACAAGAGTTGCAACATAAGATGACTGGAGGTTAGTTGAAAGTTAGTTTTTTTTTCCGGTGTATGATGTTTGCAACATAAGATTTCAACAAGATGTGAGTTAAAGACCCACTTTTTGTATATGATATGCACTTAGATGATGAAGGAATGATTACAAACATTTTTTTTTGGGCTGATGGGAAAGGAAGATCAGATTATGAAGTTTTTGGTGACATAGTTACATTTGATACTACTTTTCGAACAAACAATTATGATAGACCTTTTGGTTCCATTGTTGGGGATCAATAATCATGGTCAAACAATAGTGTTTGGTGCAGCTCTTCTATATCAAGAGAATGTGGAGTCATTTGTTTGGTTATTTCAAACATTCATAGGGGTGATGAATGGGAAACGTCTAACTACTATTCTAATTGATCAAAGTGTTGCAATGGCAAAAACAATAATAATAGCCTTCCCAAACTACTCATCATCGCCTATGCATTTGGTACATATACCAAAATGCAGCCAAACATTTGGCAAATGTATTTTTTGGTATGCACTCTTTCGCCATTGCATTTCAACAAGTTATATATGACTATGAAGATGAAGCATCTTTTCTTGAAGCATGGGAAAATCTACTTAAAAAATATAATTTAAGAGAGAACCCATGGCTTTGAAATTATTTGAAGAAAGAAAAAAGTGGGCAATGGTATACAGTTGACATATTTTTTATGGAAATATGATGAGCGCCCAAAGAAGTGAGAGCTTTAATAGTGTATTAAGGAATTATTTGACATCAAAACTTAGGGTAGCAAGATTTTTTGAACAATTTGAGAGAGTTCTTAAAGATAGGCGATATGCAGAGCTTTAAGAAGATTACAAGATGATGGATCAATCAATATCATCAAAGGAGTTTTGCTCAATCTTAAGACAAATAGTGCAATTGTACACTCCGAGTATTTTTCAAAAGTTGAAGGATGAACACGGTAAGATTCTTTATGTGATGGCTGAATTACTAAGTGAAGCAAATAATTTGAAGACCTACAAGGCTGTTAATGTTGATGCTCCCAGCTATGCATGCTTGGTGACATTTGATTGCTTAACTGAGACAATTGAATGTAGTTGTAGAAAATTTGAATTTTCTAGAATTCCTTGTATGCACATGTTGCGTGTCTTAGATGTAAATCAGGAAATTATGCTTCCCGATAAGAACATAATGAAAATGTGGACTAGGAAAGCATGAGATATGGATACTTGCATTTTTGTATCCATCACAACAGAAGAAGATCCTAGGGTGGCAAAGAGCAAGAGATACATGGATATGTGCCATCATTATCAGAAATTAATTTTAGAAGCATCTGAATATGAAGAAGCTTATATAGAGGTTGTGCGTCATTACTTTGTGTTTGATGTGAAGGTGAAGGACATTGTGAAGATGTCTCATTTAGGAAAAGGAGATTATCTATCAACAATTGATATATTGAATTAGAATTTCATATCATGACTATCATGGTGCTAGAGGATTGGCAATAAAGTATAAGGCAAGTCGTGGCGGTCGTAGCACTAAAAGAATAAAAGGGTCACTAGAGCAACCGAAAAAGAAAAAAAAAGTTAACACCTATGACTGATACTTTTATTCTTTAATTGTAATATCAAATAGTTTTAAATGAAATGGAAATTATCATCGTAAATTTTTTTTTAATTGGCTTACATGTGATGAATTGACTTGATTTCAATTAAGGAATTAAGGGCTATGTGCAGGTTGTTATATTGACCTAAATTGTTGATTTTCAGTTAACTATCTATCCTTAATGACATTTGTTGATCTTATGCAGGTATGATGCAGCAATTGTACTAAAAAATCATTTATGTAATCATGTTCTAGGAGAAGCAGAGTTCATCAGATTTAGGAGCAATGGTCCAATTGGATTGCTCTTTTGGATTTTACAGACATGTGTTTTTGCAACAACAAATATGCAATTTTGATGGATGATGTTTGTGCACTTTACAAGTCTATCAAAACAAGAGCTTGTTAATTTTGATAGATTTTGTTTGAACTATGTGCAAAACCATGATTGAATTTGGTGTGTGCAGTGCATGGGATGACTTTTAAATTTGCTTGTTTCTCAGATTTCATTGAATGATAGAAGGTTGTTAAATTTTGATTATTTTCAGATTTTATGATATGCTTAAGAGATTTATGAGCAATTGTCCAATTAGATTGCTCTTTTGAATTTTAGAGATGTGTTGTTGCAGTAGGAGATATGCAATTTTGATGGATGGTATTTATGCACTTATAAGTCTAACAAAAAGGACAACATGCTATTTTTCAAATTTGAAAATTTCCTGGAGAAGAAATTTTGGGTTTTGGGCATGCAGTGAATGTCTTGGATTTTGTTTGTGCCATGTGCAAAACATAATTGAATTTAGTGTGTGTAATGCATGGGATGACTTTTAAATATAATTGTTCTCATATTTTTTGAATGATAGAAGGTTGTTAAATTTTAATTATTTTTAGAATTTATAATGTATGCAACTTGTCCAAATCTGAAACAAATGGTATTTAGGTCAGCGTAATATTTAGTATAACATTCATGTGGTAGCTACTTTTGTTATAAAGGCAAACAATGACTTTTGGTGTTCTTTTAAATGTTGGCATGTTATTAATTTATCTTGTTGCTCATCTGTCTGCCAACAACTTATTTGGTAAGTACTGATTTTGTGGCATTCACATTAGAGAGAGACCTATTATTTGATCACAAGAACTTTGTTTACATTATACTGCCCAAAAGTAAGACACTCATTTACATTATATTTTCTTAGCACCCCTTCATTAAGTGGTTTGCTGCTTATTTAAAAACTCTGACAGAACCAAAATAAAATACAACCAAAAATGACCAACAAGATATTCAGAATGACTGGTAATAGATATAATGCCATATGTCTATCCTTTGTTTGGCCATTGCTTCATTGACTATCAAGCTATGGTTGGTGCCATCTACATAGCTTAAATTCCCAGCATGTTGTGCTATTGAGTTTTGTCAATTTGAAGATGCGAGCCCCATCATTGTGAAGCTCCAGACCATGTTGATCATGAATCTATCCGACTTTAGCAGTATATTCTACATGGAACAACCTCCTAATACAACTACACCAATAAGAAAATACATCATATTCTCATTCATGAATTAAATTCTTTTCATCTATAATCATTTCTGCATATAACTGAAATATCTAATGCAGATGAAATTTGGGAGCATTCCTTTGTCCCCAAGCAAAATGAACAACTTCCCTCCTTGAATATCTGACAATGAAAGACTTATTTTCATGAGAACTCAGTATATTTGTCTCTATCTGGATCCCTAACCAATTGAGCAACAAAAACATTAAGCATATTAGTTCATCCACAATCTATATAATACAAAATTTATTAAGTTGTAATAAACAACAATACCATGTAAAGAAGTTTGCCACTAAGCAGAGACTGATTAATGAATTTGATAAAATCCTTCTTCTTTACTAATTTACATAGATCATGTAGACCATGACTAACAAATTCATAGTAATAATTAGAAGCATTTCTATGTAGTAGATGAACAATAAAATAGACCAAGAGCCAACTAGAGCAGGTTAGATGAACAATAAAATTCGGTCAGTTAGAGCCTCACTTGGCATGTGAATTCTCCAAGCATCTCAACCAAGTAGAAAAATAATAATGTTCATCATCAGGATCTCTAATAGAAGCCCTACTTTTGGCGATATCCATGGTGCTATCAGGCTTTTTTTTTTTTACCATTCTTGGATGAACATTACTAATGTTAAGATATCTCCATAAATTTGAATGTGGTAATTATCTCCCAAGATGATTTTTGTCTCTTACCTTACAATGCATCATTACTAATATTCGAACTCCACCTGTCCATCACACGCGGCGAAATTCACTAACACTCTGAGTATGATCTCGATGTTGTTTTGATCTTGCGTGGCAGAGGCACCGTTGAGGGGAAGGAGAAGATCCAGTCGGGAAGGTTGCCAGAGAAGCGGTTTCTGACATTGGAGAGTTGACAAAGGTTCTACCATTTGAGAACGGCACCGCTGAGTTCATGGCTTAGATCCATGAATTCCAATGATTTACAGCGGCCAGTAGGAGCGAAATCTCGTCGAAGATTTGGTTGCTGGCAAGATCAAGGAAGAGATGCGCCCTCACTTGGTCGAACATAGGTTGGAGAAAGGAGATTGGAGGATGAATAAATGGCCTCAAGAACATCTTATGCACTCTTTTTCTCTTTACACTAAGGGTTCAGAGACCTAAGAAGAGGGGAAGAAAAGGCAAAATGAAGTGAAGATGGCCAAAAATTTTTCCCAATTCCCGCTTACTAGAAAATTTGTAATTTTGATCACTTTGGCAGTTCTTTCAGCCACTGTTAAACAAAAAAAAAAAAAAAAGAATCACTTTTCCAAACAATTTCTGTGGACATGTGACGTCTTTTTAAAGAGACATATATTAGGATCCAAATGAAAGACCAAGATGAATCCCATTCTCCCGCCACGTCATCACTGTTGCAAAAGCATTCTTTTTCTCCTCCCATTTATACCCCCACTTTGTCACTTTATTTGTACTTTACATCACTCATTCTTAGGGGTGGTAATGGGGCGGGGAATCCCCGATCCCAGCGGGGACCCGACCCGATGGGGATGGGGATTCCGAATCCTCCCCATGTGGTGAGGGACGGGGCCAATCCGTCCCCGTTTCCTAAATCGGGGATGGGGACCGGGGAATGCCTCCCGCACGTGAGGGATCCCCGACCCGATTAAAAATACATATATATATATATATATATATATATATATATTGTGTATATGTATGTATAATTTTTCCAACATAAAAAACTTCAATGGCCTAGGTAATAATATAAAAAACTCTGATTTTAATTTAATTGCGCTAATCACATAAACTATTTATTTTAAACTAATAACAATTAAAATTAGATATAAGAACCCCATGTTAAGTAGTTTTGATCTTATCATAATTTTATGTATATTTAAGTTGAGTTTTTATGTTCGATATGTAATAATATTTTTTTACTATGAGAATCTCCGTGGGGAGGGAAATTCCGTGAGGGGATGGGGATGAGGAAGAATTCCCGTCTGAGGAATCGGTGATGGGGAATCCATCCCGCCATTGGCGAGGACGGGGACAGGGCATCCCCGCCCCGCCCCAGCCTCGTTACCACCCCTACTCATTCTCTACAATGGCGCACTCTTAAATAACCAAAAAACCATGCCCATTCACTTCCGTTGAATCAACCCCGACGACCCCTCGGAAACAAATCTCACCCTTGATTTCACAGCCCCATGTGCGCATCGCCTTCTACTTGGGTCTCACCAACAATGAGTCTTCGTATTAGGGCCTGTTAATTTGGGGAAGTGATCTGAAATGGAAAAGTAGGGAAAGTGACACTTCTCTGAAGTGGGAGAAAAGTGATTTTCACTTCCATCACTTTCTTATGTTCATTTGTCGGAAAATAAGAATAGAAACTGAGAATTTAGATGGTAAGTGAAGTTATATGAGTTCAAAAAAAAAAAAAAAATTTTGAAAGTGAAAAAAATAAAATTTTTATAAATTGACTCACTTCCCCCACTTCAATAAAAAAAAATATATTAAAATAAGTTTAATTCAAAATCCACTTTAAATAGAAATGGAGTACTTCTTCCACTTCTAAACAAATGAACATATAAAATAGAAGAAATCAACCCACTTCCCCAGCACTTCATTCCAAATAAATGAATAAACAAACCTTAGTCCGATTAGGATATCTAACTTTCACCCAGGCGACCCTGGTTCAAATCCCGGCAAAAAAATTCTTCTTTTTTTAATCCCGCCAAAGGGAATTATTCAAAATATCTTTTTTCTTTTTGAGCAAAAAAACAAATATTCTAGGGAAAAAAAATATAACTAATTTTCTTCAATGATAGTCTACATACTTCTGTTCAAAAACACTAACTAATACTCAGATGAAAATAAAAAAACATGACAAATTCCAATCATCCCATTACACTACAAACGCGTCTGCACCAAGCCAGTGAAAGAACATCCGGCGACAAAATTTTATCGGTTTTGCGGGTCGGATGGTTAACATTAAAAGGTTTAAGCCTCTTCAGTGTGATGCAAGCACCTTGTTGACAGGATTGGCCTCAAAACCGTGCACCCTGAGCCGATAGATGCATGTCTGAATTGAGTTTCCATGGTTGGAGGTGACCTCCAAGCGAACAGTGTCAACAACAGTCATAGTATGAGGATCTATGTCGAATGTTTGCACATTGTTCTTCTCAAGATCATATTCGAAATCTAAGAGCTGCACCATTGACTGAGTTTCGTTGATCGCGTCAGTGACCTCTGATTCAATCCATCCAAACACCCGACCTGTCTTCGGGGCACTAGATCTGTCATAAGAAACACTCTGCGTGTGCCACAGGAAGACATTAGGCTTGAACAAAGATGGCATAATTTACAGAGAAATCTTGAGTGACACACATGAAGACGCTACACTTGAAAAAAGACAACATAATTTATAGAGAACTAATAACCTTCATAGTTTTCATTATGTACTTCTATTTTACTATTTTTGTTTGGTACTACCACAATTGACAAGTATGCAGGAAACAATGGGAAAAGTAACAAACACAAAGCATACAAGAAACTTGAAATGAGATAATTATGATACAGGACAAACAAATTTAACCAATGCTTGCATAATATGGCTCACACTTAAATGTAAAACAACATGAACAAAAGTCTGTTGTGTGACAGCAAAACAAAGAAGATTACTTGCTGAAAGTTTACCAGAAAATGTAGTAAGAAAAGAGGAAAGAAAACGCATATCTAGCATAAAATTAAATTTAAGAGTTACGATTTGGCTTATTTTATTAAAAAAAGGTCTTAAAATACAATAGCTGTGAATTTTTATCATAAAAAATAATACATAACCATAGAATAAATACAAAGTCCTTTGAAAGGTGTATGACACTCTGACTTTTAACTCAATCAAAAGCACAAATTACAGTTTATATCAGAGTCCAACTGGAACAAAACATATATTTGTATGAACCAATCAAAAAACAAAGAGAGGAATGTTTGTTCTAAGAAATTGACCTCCAAAGCCACATCGCCCTTATGTTTGCATTGGAGGTTGCTAAATTGTCATAATCCTAATTGTTTAGCACAAAAAAAGGGCTAAATTGACTCTCTTCTGATGTAAATACCATAGGCACTGGGCATAAGGTAGGAATGCCTGTCACCTACATGGGATAAGATGGGGTAAAAGTAGATTAGCTATTCCACCGGCTAATGCTGATCTCTTAGGCCATTTCCTGT
Source organism: Dioscorea cayenensis subsp. rotundata (assembly GCF_009730915.1). Taxonomy (NCBI): domain Eukaryota; kingdom Viridiplantae; phylum Streptophyta; class Magnoliopsida; order Dioscoreales; family Dioscoreaceae; genus Dioscorea; species Dioscorea cayenensis. The sequence goes on from NC_052482.1 coordinate 17,547,406, forward strand.
TGGTAAGGAATCCAGATAAGAATTTTATATCCCATTTATCCCCAAACTAAACCAATTGCCTGAGAAGAGGCAGCATCTAGATGCGCATCAAAAATCAAATACCAGCTTTGCTTAAAACTCATAGAATTCACATCCTTCAAAAACACAAAGCTCTTATTTAAAAATCATAGCTCCAAAAATGTTTCTAAATATATGTTACAGTACATTCATGTCGCAAGAAAATGTAATATGCCTAAAAAAATCCCAAATGAGCAACAGTAGAAAGGTTTCAACTAGAGTCAGTCATTTGGACACGCAACGTAAAATCAGATGTAACTTGAGAATAAAATTTGGTTGCTATATCACTCTAGTTCCAATTATAATTCCATGTGATATGACAGCAACATAAAAGGCAAATTATCAGGAAAGGAAAGAATTACCGACAGGAAGACCTAGAAGAAATTCAGTTATTGAAGATGGAGGAACCAAGATATGGATAGGTTATGCAACATTTTATAAAAATGCACTTCTTTTATCCATTTAACAATCAGCTCAATTTGCTGGCCAGCCATGCCATGCACCATAAGCTCTTCATTTACTTTCTACTCTCGTACATTTTAGTAATGTCTCAAGTTGACCAAATAAATTTGTTCTAGGGTTTAATCTGACATTGTATTATATCTAAATGGCTAGTCTAATTAAATACCAGAATCAAGGACAATTGAGTGACTAGAAAAATGTAACTTTATTATCATGACAATAAGCAAATGTAGCAATTATTTCGAGTCAGTCACATGCAAAATCCAAATAACTCAGTTTGATGTTTAAAGGTAGCTTGAGCATGTGTTTGACTTAAAATAAGAAGTCGAAGCCTGCAGAACTCATTGAAAGCCCAAAACGTTTTCTTAGGCTATTGTCATGAGCCTATTCCACAAAAGCCCCAGTTAAAAGCTTGTGCTGGAAAAGTTTTCTAAAAAGCAGACAAAATGGAGTTCAATGAATTCTTTCTGCAAAGGTTATGGGGAGAAGACCTCTTTCCCATCAAGCTCTTTTAACAGAAAGATCAACCAAAGGCACCTCAAAGACACAAATCATTATCAGATTATAAAGGTGTAATACTCCACAAACATCTCTAGCAAAGGTCACTGAACGGCACCAAACAACCAAAAGGTATCAATACCTTGACATATACACAAAAATAATATAGAAGAAGGAAACTAGAATAAGGGTCCAAACTAGATAATTCCATAAACAACCCCTGGTTGTTTTCAAATTAGTGAATTTTGGGATTGGAAGAATGGGTAAGGGAATGTCTTTTCATTAAAAACTTTGATTGATTTTGTTAAGGAAATACAATCAAGAACTAATCTTCTATTTTGTAGTGAAAAAGGATCATGACTTTATTAGCACACAAGCATAAAGCATGTCAATAATTAACATGGCACATCAACACAGCTCTTGAAGAAGATAATCACCACATAATTATAAATTTAATGATCTTAAAAACGATATGATTTTACAATGGTTTTCTATCTCTCCTTGATACCTTATGCAATAGAACTGTTCTAACGGAATCAAAAGTTTCCATTCTAGTAAAAACTGCAGAAGTTTATATACTTACAAAAATTCAAAAAAGTCTACTTACATCAAAGGCCATACATACTAAAAAAATATTATTACATTATCTCAAATATTTAAATGCAAAAAGCTCAGTCAAAGTTACTTCTGGCTAGAGGCGTCACATTTAGCTAATAACATGTTCTAAACCTTAACAAGACTGTTCAAATAAATGTTTAACATCCTACCCATTCTTTTAAATGTTGTCTTCATAATCAACAATTTGCCAACTATAAAAAGGGGGGAAAGCCTGAAATGACCCATATTTTTCTATGTCAACACTACTATGTTCACAATGAAGATAGGAAGAACAATACTCAAAATAAATTAAATATTTCCAGTGCATGGATGAGGAAACGACTAAGGCGAGAAATACCTCAGAGACATGCTCTAATGTGATTGCCTTAATAAAAACTGCTGTTCTGAGTTTGATATCTACAAACCCAGTGCTTCCTTTCAAAGCAAAACACTGGCCAGGCTCTCCAAAACTTGGCTCCAACATTTTCTTAGCATTCTGATGGATATAATTCCTACCCGGGACTCTAAGCCAACTGGAAGGTCTTCCAAAAACACAGGGTTCGGAATGTCCAACAATCCTAGCACCACTAGAAGCTAAAGCATAATCAGGCCTTCCTATCCCATCAGCAGCATGCTTCTCAATCTCTTTTTCAACAATAGCCTTTGCTAAAACCCTTATTTCATCCAAACTGACATCATTACCACTACCTTCAAAATTTCTACTCTTTTTCAACTCATCCCAAAAAGCTCTCAAATTCTTCCTTCGACAGAAGTCCCATTTCTTTCAGCTCACCCAATGACCTGCCCAAACTGTTGGTTCTACCTTCCAGCTCCTTCAATTCATTCTCAATAAGAACAGTCCTCTCCTCAATTTCCTTTTTCAAGTCCCTCTTCACAAGCCCAATACCATTTTCAATTTTCTTATCCAGAACTTCTAGCTGGACCTGCAACATTGCTGTCATCTTCTTTACAGAAGACTCAAGGTTAGAAACCTGGGTCTCATAATCCAATGAAGCAAATGGAGAATGGTCATTATATTCAGCTCCATTAGTCCACCCATATATGGTCTGTCCCCAACCACAGAAGTGCTGCGAGAAGGAGCAAATTCTTTGTGACAATATTTAAAATAGTATGCCACTTGTTTCTCTCATGTTTCGACACTCTTTTGCGAGGTGGAGAAATCAACCCTCTCTTAAGTTGTTTCTCTCCTTCGCCATGCTTCTCAACATTTGGTTTTTCCAAAATGGGTCTCCTTCTCGTACCTGCTTTTGAGTTAAAGTCCAAGGTCAACGACGTGTCAACATCGTTGCCTGGGCTAGTCAAATTTCCAACATTAGCTGCCGACATGGTAGAATCTGATACTTGTCGAGTTCCTCCAAAAAAACAACCTAAAATGACGAGACAAAAAACCAATAGAAGAATAAATAAAGATCAAATAATTCCAACAGAAACCGGTATATCACCGATGAAGCCAAAGTATTAGATTTTCAATTTTAGAAAAAGTTAACATGAATGAGGGTAGGACTCGCGCTCACACTCTAAAGCCTCTTATTGTAAGAAGGATGCTAATACCTCTCTTTCTTGGTCATAGGACTAAGACCAATTGTATACAGAGGAAAATTTTTCATCTTCAATAAAGTTGTTTACTTTCATCAGATTTGTCAAGATGGAAGTTCAATCTCATCAGCACAAAAACTCAAATGCTATTGAATTGCAGTAAAAGTGATGAATCTAATATACAAAAGAAACAAATTTAATTTACATTACCAATCTTAGCAATAAACCTTCTCCGAGATTTTACCATCTAGTGTGCATTCCATATCAATATACATGCAAACAACCAAACAAGTAAAGGGCTCCTCTATGAAAAAACTCAAATCTTTCGGCAAATATTATAACCATGAGGTTCAAAAGCATCTGTTTTCACTGCGCTCAAGCAAATCCACTGAAAAAAAAAACCCAAAGGGATCAATTCAACACCTTCTCAAAGTACAAACCCTAGCAAGCGCCAGACCAAGACCAAAACAACCTCAGAGAAATCATCAACAGGCACAAAGACAAACAACAAAATCTCAAAAAACTCATCAAAAATCCAAAAAAATAGAATAAAAAACAAGAACAAGAATGGAACGGTTGTGCTTCAAATGATTCACATAACTACTGGATCCAAGAATGGAGTGAGGAGGATACCGTCGAGAGATGCGGGCTGTGCTCGGGCGGATTCTAGGGCAACGTTCGTCGCAGTGAATGCTGAGAATTCGAAATTGGGAGCGCAAAGACGAGTGATTTGGATTTGGATTTGGATTTGGATTTCAATTTCACGAGAAAGAGAGAAAAAATGAAAAGGTTCTTCGGTCAGACACGATTGGGGAGATAATATACCGTTTTATTTAAGTGAAAATTATTTAATAGTCCCTCTATAGTTTGCACTTTCACAATAAATCCTTCCAAATTTCCGGGTATTCCTTAAAGGTCTCTCCTTTATTGTGGTTTTCCTTTTCCGTTCAGATGCTTCAAACGGTGTTAAAGTTACAGTTAAGTGGCTTTAGATTTTACTTGATTACCCCTGATTGGGTAAACAAAAACCTAGGTATGTGAAATGACGATAATGCTCTCATGGTTTGGGAGGCGCTCATGGTTGGATGGTTGGATTTACGAAACGTTGGGATCTGAGATGACTTTCTCCATTAAAAGCGTAACTATTCATCTTCTACTTATTGTGCTAAAGCCAGTGGAGATCCTCTTTCCCGCAGTCGTCTCCCTCGAGGCATTCCTCCTTCGTCTTATCTGCATCCATTGCTCTCTCGTTGAAGGCCTTCCATTGAAGGTATTTCAGCAACATCCTCGAAGGAAAATTCCAACCAAGAGGTGAGAACACGTGCCTGGATTGGCCCTTCAAGTAGGATGAGGATAATGCTGTGTGTAGTGCATAGTTTTACTGTTTCTGTGTACCATTAGTTAGTTTTCTGTGTAAAATTCGACATTTTGTGATGTGTATTTAGTTATGTTTGTCTTTTTGTTTGTTTATTTTCTTGTGTATTATGTTTCGCTTTTGGTGTATAATAAGGTATTTGTCTTTCAGTTATTGATTGATTATGTGTGTGTTTTTACGACAACATAAGATAACGACAACGCTAGTAAATGCAAGGTGTTATCTTACTCCTGTTGTGGAAATAATCTTGGAGTTAAGGAAGGAAATGAATAGACGGCACTAGAAGATCTTCCGAGGAATGCCTTTTGGCCATTTGATGGATGTTGCACCTGTGATGTAGTGGAAAGGGGTGCTTCATGTGATGCTACAGGTTTATGATGATCACAACTAGCTATTCAAATTTAAGATAGGAGAGAACATGTTATCATTTAAGGCAGAAGCGTGGCACCAATCTCGCCCTCCTCTATGGTGGAGATATTGTATCTTTCAAGCACAAGAGGGTCCAATCCAAGTTTGAGTAGGCATCTTTCAGCAAAATGCATAACTGTCACCCTGACGCAATATATAAAACCTATTTAAGCTTGTATGCAGGAAAAACGATGATATGGAGACATTTGTGAAGCTTCTTCTGGTCTACTTCTTGTCCACCATCTTCTTCTCTAGTATTTTATGGCCATGGTCTTCTATTTCAAAATTTTATTTTGTTTGGACTTTTAGATAGATGAATTTTTAATAATAATAAATTAATTAAATAGGAATTTTCAAAACATTGTTTATTCAGAGCAACATGTCTCCAAATTTACTTGAACTGTAGTAAGAATTTTTTTTTTTAATAAAATGGACAAGGCATTCGCTATATTATGAGATGAAGCCACGATTGTGGTATATATATATATATATATATATATGAAAAAAAAATATTTAAAAGGCAAGATAATAAATTTCAAATAAATTTCTAAAGAATGATTAAAAAGTTTAGATGAAAGTAATAGTAGATACCTCTAATTCTTTCAATTCTCGTGGATGCGAAGTTGGGGCATCCATTTTTTTTTATTTTATAAATTTTAAATTCAAAATGTATAAATTTTTAAATTATAAAAAATTATAAAACACTATAAAATCTTTAACCTAAAAATATAATCTAAAACTCTAAAACCCTAAATTCTAAACAGTAAATCACAAAGTTTAAATTATAAACAGTAAACTGCAACTAGGAAAGCATAGTATTTACAATTTATAATTAAGTGTTTAAATTTGGGATTTAGATGCTAAATAAAATTTATTTTTTTTCTTAAAAAAAAAAGAAAGGAGACTGGATCTTGACATCACATCATTTGGCAAAGCTATCAAGAAATCTATTTTATAAAAATATTACTATTTTTTTCAAATCACCAAAAATATTCTTGATTTTCATCATTTTATATTTTTAAATTTTAAATTAAATTAAAATAATAAAATTTTTTTTCTATTTTACTCACTTGTGTGTGATCTCATTCCCTTTGCCTTTGTATTAGTGCATGTACCCCAGTATCTTTTGCACTTTATCATTCGCGGTGCTATAAGTATTTTTTATATTTTATTAAAAATATTAAAAGCACGAAATTAAATACAAAATCATTAAAAAAAAAATAAGAAAAGTGAAAATTAAATGAAATCATCAAAATGAAAATAAAATATAAACGGAGTTTTAATAAGTTTCCCAAACATTTATGCACATGTAAACTATTTAAAATTTTCTTATCTTTTTATCACTGTTGATGAGAAAATGGTGAAAGTTTTGGGGGAAAAAATAAAGTGAAATAAAATAAAATATTAAAAATTAATAAGATAATAAATAAATTAAAAAAAGGAAATTTTTATTTTTAATATTATTAAAAAAATAAGGAAATTAAACCAAAGAAGATGGGGATGAGACCCAAACTCAAATCCAAGTCAAGAAGTTCGAACTCAAACTAGAGTCCAGTTCAAATTGAAGTGAAGCCCAAAACCTAAGCCCAAGCCCAAGCCCAAGCCTGACTCCAAAAGAAGTCAAACACGTTCTAAAATAAAGCACTAGTCAAGTCTAACATCAATACAACTCAAGGCAATTAATTATATAATTTTTCCCCATATGTCCATGAAAACTCACTTATTTATGAGTTTATCCCTTAATAAACTCAAATATTATATCTTTTAAAATTTCATTTGCTTCCATATATACCCGTTTAATTATGTTAAATAACTAAAAAAATGCATGTATATATAGTATTGAAAAAAATTGTTCATTTTATTTATTACATATAAATAAAAATTAACATTGGAAAAGGGTAATTCAAGAATTTAAATAAAAATTTATTTTTTATCATTATAAAAATTCACTATTTATATAATTTATATTATATTTTGATGGCGTATGTAGAGTAAAGAGTATATATGTAAACAAATTTCAACCCTCACATTTGGTTTTATTAAGTATATACAAATAATTCGGCAAATATTATGTATATAACAAAAACAATTTTAATAAATAACACGATGATATTGTTTATACCATCTAAGTACACTTCTAACCATTTTACATTTTTTTTGTATTTTACAATTTTGTGCAAAAAATATAATTATCTCAAATTAAAATATTTGAAGTAAAAAATTTCACTACATTTAAATGAAAGGATAAAAAAAAAAATTCAAAAAGTAGTTTAAATATTAGGCAATAGACAATGCTTCCATGCTCATTGGTCAATCTCATTAATTTTTTTTAAATACCATGATTCCATGCTCATCGGTCAATCCGCATTAAAATTTTTTTTTTTTTTTAAATAAACGTTTCTTTTCTAGTCCACCTAAAAATATAATAACTATAAAATATTTTATTTATTTCTAAACAGTAGTCAAAAGGAAGAATAACTCATAAAGTTTCAATAAAATAAATAAATAATTTATATTTTTCGGAACTTGCCAGGAAATTCCACTCAATCGTTTACGTCATCATGACGCACTCCACATCCAATCCTGCCACGTCATCGCTATCGCCAAAGAATTCTTTTTCTTCTCCCACTTTCACCCCCACTTTATCACTTTATTTACACTATAAACCACTCACTCCCCTCAGTGGCACACTCGTAAATAACCGACAAAACCAGGCCCATTCACTTCCGTTGAATCAACCCCGACGACGCGAAAATCAAAGCACGACTCACACGATCCCGATAGAAAGCGACCGTTGATGTCGGCGCAACAAAGATCCACCGTCAATCCCGCCTCGGAAACAGATCTCACCCCCGATTTCACAACCCACGTGCGCGTCCCCATCGCCCTGGGTCCCACCAACAACGCGTATTCTAGCCTACGTGTCACCATCGGACACAACCATCCTCGAGATCACCACCGACCACTACTTCCGAGACAAACCAACGGTTGGATGAACAGAACGAATAATAACGAGACACGTGGCGCACAAAACGCGGTTTCTCCGACCACCTCTCGTTGTATATTAGCTCTGGAACCCCAACCCTGAGTTCCCCTCCGACTGAACTCGACTTCCTGAAACTCTTGTAACTCGACTTACGAGGTGAGAATACCAATCCCGAGGCGATGGCGGAGAGCTGTTTGGACACGTGGGCTTTCAGCCCTGCTTTCGCACGTGAGAACGCGGCGTTGACACGTGCGCTCCAGATCTCACTCTCCGACGAGAGGCCACCGGAGCTTCCTCCGGTGATCATGGTCCAACCGGGACCGGAAGCTGAACTGGGTGAGAAACAGAACCGTGGGCCGGACCGGTTCAGCCCGACGGGGAGAGTCGGGAAGCGGAAGGGAAGGGTGGCGCGGCGGGCGTCGACGACGTACATCACGGCGGACCCGGCAAACTTTCGTGAGATGGTTCAGAGGATGACGGGGGTTCAATTTGGTGAACCGAGTGTTCCGGTTCAGATGTCGGGTCGGGCGAGGTTGAACCGGGGTGTGGAGGAGGAGCAGCAGCGGCAGTTGTGGGGGTTACCGTCGACGTTGGACACGTCATCGGTTCATTTGGTGAACCGGGTTGAGATGGTTGAACCGGAAGGGGAGGTTGGACCGGGGTTTGAGTTGGAGCCGGTGGTGAGTTTTCCGACTTTGGAGTCGGGGGGGTTTTCTGAGAAATGTGCATCTGAGGGTTGATCTCGGGGTTTTTTCCAGCCGTTCGATCAGGATCGGACGGTGGTGGTGGTGGTGGTGGTTTGGGTTGATGTTGGGGTTTTTTCAGCCGTTCGATCAGGATCGGACGGTGGTGGTGGTGGTGGTGGTTTGGGTTGATGTTGGGGTTTTTTCAGCCGTTCGATCAGGATCGGACGGTGGTGGTGGTGGTTGTATAGCTTTCTCTTTTTGGCTAACCAGATGTGTTCTTCCTGACTTCTGGTCTTTGTTTTTGTATTTGTTTCTTGATGTACTGCGGATTTGTATTTTGTTAATGGTTTTTTTTTATTTCCTTTTTGTTTTAATTTTTTGTATAATAAAAAGTAAATTATTAAAATTAGTGGAGCTTATATTTTAGTTTTTGCTTATTAGTGAGAATGATATCATATATATATTTTGACTTGTAACATTTTGGAGCTTATTTTATTATTTTTCTTTATTTATCTCATTAGAATTTTTTAATTTAATATATTTGTATAATTTTTAATAAATCACAGTTATTTATTTTTTTTTTTTATTTGTCTTATTAGAATTTTTTAATTTAATATATTTATATAATTTTTAACAAATTACAGTCAGTAAGTTAAATAATAAATCATCTATTTCATTTTGTGGAATTTTAAATAATAAATTTTTTTATAAAATTTAAATTATCAACTAACTTTAATTAATTTTTTGATTCAATTATTTTTTAATTGATGTGAAGGAGGTAAATTTAACAAATAAAAAGAAACTAGGGAAATATATTATAGCAAAAGCTTTTATGTAAAAATAACTTAATAAATATTAATTAATATGAAAATCTGAATATAAATTATTATTTAACCGCAAAACACCCAATACTTCTCTATAAGTGAGTTGATTTCCTGTTATACAATTTATCAATATATATATATATATATATAAAACAAGAACAATCAACCCCAAAAATAGTCTGGCAAAAATAAAAATAAAATTAAAAATAAAAAAATTTGAGAAAGGCATGACTCTGAACCATGTTCTGAGAAGAAAAGAAAGCAGGCTCTGTGCAGTTTTTATGCCCTTCCCAACTGCTAACTGGAAATAACCGGTATTTCTTCGATGTCTTCAATCTATACTTTCTCATCAAGCTCTTTTGAATCTGACAGCAGACCATGTTTCTGAGATTTGTTATCGATCGGTAATGAAAAGCTCTTGCGTTCTTTACCGCCGGGTTTTGACGATGCATTGCCATACCAGATCATTCCTAACACTGCTAACAGCATGCCAAGAACCACATGAAGATTAAGACCCTCTTTGCCGAAGAATATGAATCCCAAAACCAAAGACAAGAATGGTTTTCATGTGGCCGAGGACTTGGAATGACACTGCAGTGAATCGGCCTATGCATATGAACTGGCTGAGATTGGTACCGATCGCAATTGTGCATGATAAAATGATAAAGACCTGCATCATGATCAGAATGATTGGTCAGTGGAACTTGGAGTTAATTAACATGTGCATGATTTAGGTATCAGTACTTACCACGGCAGTCACATTGTAGTCGAACATATCCACTCTTTTATTCGTCAACCAATAATCCAGAAAGGGCCCTAACAGCAACAATGACACTGCTTGCGCCGGTGCAGTGTGGCCTAGAAGGTTGAAAGATCCGAGTGCATACTTCTTTTGAAGAAAATGGACGTACTAGCACAAACAAGAAAATCATCCATATTTAAATAATATGTTATTTAACAATTTACAGCCAACATATTTCTTTACTGACACATAAGAAGTGAAGTCACAGTAGCAGCCACTGAATAAATGATCTACATTTATCGTTGGAATAATATTTCATTGATGAAAGTCTACAATAGGTCACTGAACTATATTCAAATCTTCATTTTGGCCATTGAACACAACAAGGTTGTTTCGGTCCCTGAACAACATAAATATGCTCACTTTCTGCTTTTGTGACACATCAATTGAGTTAAAAAACTAAAATAATACATTAGATGGACAAACTGCCATGCCATCAACAAAGTGAGACAAATGAATCAAAGTCATTATTTTCATGTAGTTTAGGGATCAGAGAGATGTTCTTTTGGTGTTCAGAGACCAAAATGAACATTTGGGGTAGAGTTTAGGAATCAAGTATAAAATTTGACCCATTTCATTTTCTTATCTTTGTTTAAAACAAGTTCAAGCAAATTCAAAGTTAAAGTAAGTGACTAATCAGAAATCCAGATCTATGACTTACATATTGTTGCAAAGATGTGCTCCAAACTGCTATGACTGCAGCTAATAAACCTCTACCATTAACACTCACATCAGTCACAGTACACACTGCAACTCCCACCAATACCACCACTATGCTAAGCTTTGTGTCTCTGGAGTAGCGAACCTTATCCAACAGAACTTCTAGTAAACATGATACAGGGATCATGCATAGCTTTGCAATCTGATAATCAATGGAGAGACCAAAATAATTGCATAGTTTTACTTATTTGGACAACGAAAACCATGAATTATCTAAAGAGAGTTGAACTTACCTGATAAAATCCCACTGAGTTCCACATCAAACTTACATTCATCCCAACAATCGATAAGTTAGCAAATAGGACAAACTTGACAAGTTCAGAAAACGGTAGCTGAGTGGGCTGAATGTATCCTAACCATCTAAGAACTAAGGTCATCAGAGTGGTGGTGGCAAAATGCAAGCCAGTTAATGTAGTAGCTGCAAGACATAGTCACCAGTCAGATAATATTTCATGGTTTGATGATCCCACAAATATGATCCTGATTACTATCTTCAGTTGCAACAATGCCATAATAATTATTTGAGCTAGAAAAGAATGACTATTATGTATTTATGACAGCATTACAGTAATAATTGAACAGAAATTTGGGGATTTATGAGAAGAAATGGGATACCAAAACTATAACCATGGGTCGCCATCAATGCTTTATTCACCAAGATGATTCCAACTGAGGTGACAATGTTAAACATCCAAGAGGCGGCATCTAATGCTGCCTTCTTGTTTGCTTTGCTTGCAGGTGCCATGTCTACTAAGTTTTACTTCCACTCAATGCAATATGCACTTTCTCATAAGCTTCTCTAATTGGCTTCTGAATAAACAATTATGCATCTACACATACAAATAAAAAACCATGTCAAATTCTGTCAGTTATGATAACAATAGCAATAAAAAGAGCTCTGGTTGTAAGACATTTTAGATGCATACAAAACATGGTAATTCTCTAGGAGAAGATTTTAAAATTTTCCCATAGCATAAATACCAATGCATTTCATGCAAGAAAAGTTATTTTACATTCACAAGTATAACATAGTTTCCTGGTTGCATACACCATGAGGTAGAAAACTTATTAATTATGCAAATAAAAGATAACAGAAAATGAGTAGTCAATGTCCATGTGAAGGTTGTGCTGTGTGTAAAGCCAGGTTCAGTGCTGGTACTGTAAACTTAAACATGGAAGGGAAATTTGTTACTCCTATGTTTGATTTAAAATTTATGAAATTATTCCCAAGACCCATTTATTCCAAGGTACATATCATTCCCACAACTGGTGGCTTTCTATGTTCCCACAGGGGTTTGGGTATATACATTATTTTCATGTGTTATTCCCATGGTTAGCATTAGTAACATATTCTCAGAGAAACTTTTTTGTAAACCAAACAATGAAATAAAGTATTCCTGGGTTTATTATTCCAAGGAATCTACAATTCTAGGAATCCATATTGCCATGATAATATTTCAAGCCTTGCGACTAACTAAGTAATGGGCTGCTATATAAGTTCTGTGAATGGAATGATTATTTTGAAATATCTAATAGTGTTTCAAACTATCAATCATAATTATAATCAAGATATTACTTCAAGGCACAAAAGGAATTATTGATTTTCAAATGCCATGAGATGGTAACGTAAACAAATTCATTAAAATGTGAACGGTGAACCTGCCATCAATATTCATTTTGCAACAATTACAGTTAAAGACAATAAGAGAGTCAACGTCCTATAAAAATTATAAGTAATCAATACATCTCTAAACCTATTATAAAGAAATGAATATTTTGGTAAATAGAAAATTTCAAATTCCATCTCAACCAAACCAAATGAACCACACACACACACACACACACAGAGAGAGAGAGAGAGAGAGAGAGATGAAATTATGCAAAACAAAAACACAGCACCATAAAATTATAAGTAATCAAAACATCTCTAAACCTATTATAAAGAAATGGATATTTTGGACACACACACACACAGAGAGAGAGAGAGAGAGAGAGAGGTGAAATTATGCAAAACAAAAACACAGCACCATAACACAGTGAATGTACCCACAGATCAGTAGAAATATAAGTTATGAGCATGCTATAAGCTTAATATTCCAAATTTAGGATTCTTGTAAAGCAAAAGTCTAAATGAAGATTTCTTTGGAAAAATACATGAAATAACTTTACCACTCATGATCAAGCCAATGTCAGGCCAGTCATATTTGGTAGGTTATTAGCTCAGTGAACATTATTGATGCTAGAAGCTAATAACAAAACATGAAGACTGAAGCAAGTTGACTAGACTCAATTTGTGTGACTAGGATGAGATTAGGTGCTGCGTTGAGACCAAATTTCTAAAAGAAACCCCTCACAAAGGAGATGGAAAGTAGAGGCAAAACAATAAATGCGTTCAAAAGAATCAAATTACTCCAAGAAGAATGGATTATAAACCTACATAAACTTACACCCATGAAAAAAAAATTATAAGAAACCACACAAAGGAGGGAAACAACCTTATAGATATGAAATTTTTAGATTAAGATCAAAAGAATACTTGCAGTAAGCTAAAATTTGTGTTATGGAAGACTGATTGCTGAATTTATATTTCTTTTTTATTTTCTTTTCACCCTATAGTAGATTTGATGTCATACTTTGCATGTCAAAAAAATTTTACCATCCAATAAGAACAGGGACATGAGAAACAACCCTAAAGATATTAAATTTAGATTAAGATCAAAAGAATACCTGGAGTAATCTAGGGTTTGCACTATGGAGGTTGATTGCTATTCTTTTTCATTTGTTCCACTCTACACTAGATTTGAAATGGTCAAGTGCTAATTATGTATACATTAAATGTCAAATAGTTTCATCTATCAAATCAGAACAAGGACATGCAGTCAAAGCACTCATACTAAATCAAATTTAAAGAAAACTTAAATTCCAAAAATCAGAGCTTATCATGAATTCAATAAAAAAAAAAGACAAAAAGAATCACAATTGCCACCACCATAAACTCCAAGAGCTCCAGCAAACCCTAATCAAGCAACAATACCCCCAACCAGCGCATGGATCTCCATGGATTTCAGATTCCCAACATTTCCCAATGACTCACCTCAAATTCCAGCCACCATTGAATCAAAAACCAAAACTTTAAACACATGCACACAAAATCGCAGCGGAAAAACCAAATCCGCAAACAAAAAACACAAATCCAATGCCACAAGATCTGAGAAAACAAAGAGATGAAGTGAGAATTGGGAATTACCACATGAGGGGTTGAGATCTGGATCTCAAACTGCGGAGACGATGGAAATCATCCGAATGGGAATCAAAATTTCAATGCTTTTATTGGTGAAATCTTTGGCGACGTGCGAGAAGACCAAGTGCGGCTTCTCTTCTCGAAATTTGTTCACTTTTTTTTTTGGCTAAAATTTTTTAATGCTTTTATTGTTGTATTTATTTTATTTATTTAATTATCTTAATTGGGTTTCCCGGTTTTCTTGGAGAAACGCAACGCTGGAGTGCGATTGGACGATGATAACGTTGTGTTTGCATTTAGGACCATGTAAAAGTGACTAATCGCATTAACTCATTTAAATTTTATTTGTTTTATATATACACACACACACGGTAGAACACCTATGTAATTCCTCTAATATAATCAATCTGCTCTTTTAGTCCTTCTAATATAATTTATCTTCAGGAGATCCTTCTATTTTAATATTTAAAAAATATAAGTTTTCATAAGAACCTCGTAAGAACAAATTATATTAGAGAGAGGGACTTACATTTTCCAAAGAGTAAAATAGAGGGACCTTTTAAAAACAAATCATATTAGAGGGATCAAAAAGATGGAGAGACTATATATAAATGGACTAAAATAGTCCTCCGGTCCTTTTTATTTGTTCATTTTAACGGATTTATATCATTAAAAAAATCAATTAAGATTAGTTATCATCTTAAATTTATAAAAAAATTATAGCAACTTTCCAACATTATCCTTAATTAAAATCCATCAAGATTTCATTAATTTTTTTATAATTTAATTGTATCTTTTATTCTCTATCCACATAGTGTTTTAGTTTTAAAAAAATATTAAAAATGTAATAGTATATTAAAAATAAAAAGTAAAGTTGAAAATAATTATTTAATGCTCCATAGATATTTTAGATGGGCATGTAAAGAAAAACTTTTAAAATGAGATAAGTAAACAGAGCCCGGAGAGTATATTTAAAAATTTACCTAATTACATGTATATCTCTCACTAAAATTAAAATCAAATGCCATGTTTATTTTTATTATTATTTTTTTAACTTTTGATTTGTTTGCACATATATGCTCTTATGACCTGCGAATGCGAGTATAATATATTATAAATTATATAATACTGAGTTGTTATAATAATAACAATAATAATAGTGGCAAAAAAAACCATTGGTTCAATGATACCAGTCCACTGTGAAAGCTATGATTTACAAGGTATTTATAATCTTGATTCAAAATGTAAGCTATGATTTACAAGGTATTTATAATCTTGATTCAAAATGTGCTAAAAGCAATGGTGCCAAAAAAATTCCTTGGATATGCGTGTTGATTTACTGTTCACTCCCCTCGTCGTCGACTGGTTGAGAGCACATGGGCCAGCTTGTATTGTCCCTGTGCACATAACCTAAACTGAGTTTTAGTAAAAAAATAATAGTAATTGAATTTTATTAAAATTCCTAAACTACCACCGGACTGTTAATTTTTATTTATATACAATAAATAAATTAGTATAAAATTTTTAAGGGTATATATGTACAAATTTTTTATGTCCTTTTAATATGTAATAATATATTTTAATGGTGTATATGAATAAAGGAGTATATATGTGCAAAATATAAATATAAAAGAAAATTAAATTTTAAAGTATATATATATATATATCGGGTTTTATTAAAATGCATATATTTAATTAGGTGAATTTTTTGAGATATACAAGGGATAAAGATAAATATATGTTGTTAGTTCCGTCGGTGTGGTGTGTGGGTTTTAGGAACACTCAAGCACTCATAGAAATCTCACACAAACCATTTAAAAAAAAGACACACGACGTTGGTAACCTGGGTTCAAGCGTCCACTCGCATCTGGGGTCAAACCCGAGATAAACAATCCACTAAAAAAGTGAAAAATACATGAAAGACAAACACTCGTCACTCAACACTCATAAACAAAGATCACTACCCTCTAGATTGTTTTCATGCACCCACTCTCTCTCTACCTCCGATCACTCTTACTAATCTACTGAGCAAGATGAGCTTTATATAGATGTCTCAACGTCCCAAATATAGACATAACTTTTTTTAGAATCTCCGCTACTACTAATTTAAAAACCTTCCGAATTAGTTGTTGCAACTCCCGTCAGTAACATAAGTTGCAACTATGGTCCCCGATCACGACTTGACCGAGTTACGTTACGTTATGGATGACCTAAAGACCCATCAACCTCCCGATCATGCTTAGTTCGAGTCGATGCAGCCAAATCTCCCGATTCCGACTGCCGGCAACTAACCTACCTCCTCAATTCCTCATCACGCAGTCCCCTCGCAAGGCGCACGTCCTTGTGCGTCTTCATGGAACTTGCCAAACTTAGTCTTCAACCTTCCAAGTTTTGTCTTCAAATATTCTCCAAACTTGATCTTCAATTCACCCAAGTTTGATCCTCAAATTTTGCCCTTAATAGACTTCAATCAATCTTCATCAAAGATTCTTCCAATCATATCTTCAATTAGCCTTCATTCATACCATGAATAGATATTTCTTCAATTAAGCTCCACCATATTTAGTCTTTAATCAAATCACCTAAATATTGTCTTGATATGATCTTGTCTTTAAATTGTAATAACTCCACCACGATATTGAAGATATATTTCCTCCAAGTTATAGACATATTAATAATATTTCCACCAAGATCTTCAAGATGTTTTACGTTGCAAGCCAAGTCTCCTTTACCATGTCACCATGCTTTCTATGTCATCAATTATGTCTTGTCACCATGGTTGCCATATCATCTTGCTTTGGTGTCAAATCATATCAATTAAATAGTGCGATTGCACTTACATATGTTAAATAACTAAAACTTCATGCCATCATACAAACTCAATCGTGAAGTGAACCAACTTAAACACCCACCAGGTTTAAGTTCATTTGGGGGACCATGCTACCGCTCATACATAGGTCAAAAGACCATAGTGATAAACTAGTCAGTCCCTGAACTTTAACCTAGGCCCTACATGATATTTCTCACGAAAGCACCAAATATCACATATAAGAGTGAATTTGCGCCTCAAAAAAATCATCATAGTAGAAAGGATTGTCCATTACTCATATACACATTGTCTCTCTATCATTTAGTTGATGTGGGACTGATTTTAAGTTTGTTAAAATATGTGGGTGTGTATAATCCTAATCCCAACTTTGTCCGAAACTATCTACTATTTATTTTTTTATTTATAATTTCAGTTGACATTGCACGCAATCTTAATGTTTTTTAATATAGTGTTACATCAGAACACAACAAGCTATTAATGTGGAAGGAAATGACCCTGTTACCTATGTTTTTTAAAATATATTTGAATTCAAAGAAAATATTTTGGCAATAAATAAAGTTTCAGCTTGTAAAGCACGGACAGTACTTATTGCAAATAGCCTTCAAATTATTTTGTAAATGTTCAAAGGACCTCGAAGTCATTTTCCCATAAAATTATACATATCCTAAATCCAACCAAATAATAAATATTTTAAATAAAATATATAAATTTTTTTTATTAAATAATAGTTTACTGTTATGGATAATCAAAATGAGAATAAAGTTTTTTCACTTTGGCCAAAACACTATTAAATAAAAGGTAAATAGAAAAACTGAAAATTTGAATTAAATATTTTTGTTTGAATATATAAATGATAGAATTTTAAGCTTTTTTCCAAAAGAGAAAAAAGAAATTGATCGAAGTAGGTTAGATTTTAAAAGAATTTAATCTTCAATTTTTGTATAAATTAATGGTGAAAATTATTTACAATATCAAACTTTCTTATGATTAAAATAATACCTGTCATGTTGTTTTCATTTTTTTAAAATTTTTTTATGCATCAAAAATTTAAAAATGAAATAAACGAACATGACTTTTCAATGATATTTTCCATGGTTAAGACTTAAATTATCAAATTTTAATAAAATAAAAACATATAAAAAATATTAGCTGAACTCCTGATCCCTTGTTTTGTATGGTTATAACTTATAACTAATTGTGAAAAGTCATATGGAATAATACACAATATGTAAAAGATATAAATTTTTTTCCAAGAAAATATATGATAAAAAAAAAATCTAAATCATTCTCTCATCCAACAATTAATTCAATCAAATGAGACCAAGTACTTATTTTGGTCTAGTCTTTGTGCTATTGATTATTTTGGAAAGTTTACATAAATGTGTATTATATAAATCATCTTTGCACTTATACACTTAAAAACACTAAAATTTACATGTGTATTTATATATTAAAAAAATCCACCATTTACACGCTTAAATATAACATAAGAAAACAAGATTTTTTTAATCCACAAATTAAATTCAACTTATTTATGGAAAACTTCCATTTTATAGATATTAACAAAACATTATAAATAATAGGAAAGTAATAGTAAATCCTTCCAACTCTTTCAATTATGTAAAAGTCCTTCAAATTCATAAACCCATAAATTATCCTCAATTTGTTAACATCTGCTTCACCGCAATCGAGCCTAGTGTCACCCTCCAAGCCAAAACAATGTCAGAGATATTTTTAATATTTTATTAAAATATTAAAAATACATGACTAGATAAAAAATATAAGGACTTAAAAACAAAGAAAAAAAAATAGAGAATTATAAGATTATAATGAAAATATATAAGGTGTTTTTGGTAATTTTTTCTAATAATAATTATCCACTCACAAATAACAATTACTTTGCCAATTTTGTTGCTGAAAATTAAAAGTAATAATAATAATAATAAAAACTCTGTGTGGGTACTTTATTTGAACCAGTCTCAATGGTACTTTGGAATAAGTCTCTACTTTGGAAATTTCAGTGCAAAAGATAAAATATTAGCTGTATCCTATCAAGTGTCATCATCAATTCCTAGGATATTTATTTGAAAATATACTTAATATAATAAAAAAGTATAAAAATATAAACTACCATATTAAATATAAAATTATTATATTATCATTATAACACAATGAAGGGTTTTACTTGTTACCCATGGAAAATTGTGAAACTATATCCTTAATTTATTTATTAAAACTAATTAAATATATAATATATGTTATAATTATATAAATAAAGTGGTAAATAAAATAAGCTTATTAAATATTAAAGCATTTAACCTTGGTCCAAAATAAAAATAAAAGTAAAATTTTAAGATCACAATGATAAGTAATTTCACTATTTTACAAGGTGTGCCAAGTAACTAAAAGCAGCTCTATATATATATATATAATATACAATATAATGCTTGACCCAGCCTTTCTCCAAGTCAATGCAAAAAGCTCATTTTTCCACAGTGCTGTCTTTTTCACTCTATATATATATATATATATATATATATATGGATATAGTTTTGGTTTGAGAATTGTCATCTAAGTTTGCTACATGGGCAACTCATGTGTGAAGAGGTATTCAAAGTGTGAAGATGTTTCTCATCTTCCTCAATCTCCCGGTGAGCTCCTCAAACTATTATTATTATTGTTATTAGTGATATTGTTTTTTTTAAAATATTAGTGATATTGTTCTAATTAGTTTTGGCCGGCTATATGAAATTTTAATACTAAAAAAATGGTTGACATGTGAAATACATTTAGGTTATTTATTTTTAAAAATTATTGGTAAATCACAAGTAGAATTTGAAGTCTCAAATATCAACCACACTCGACAAATGGTAAAAACTATATAAATTTGATAATCATCATCAAATATATTTTTTTATATAAATAGACGATAAATATTTTATTTGTCAAAAATACTGAACTGATGAACAATATTTAGATTTAAGTATCCAATAATTGATACTAATCACCAAAAATCACTCAACTTTATTTTCAAACCATTTATAATTTAATTTTAATAATAATAATAATAATAATAATGATGATGATAAGTGGTTATTGATATTAATTAATTTTTTTACATTTAAATTAAATATAAAAGGATATACCAATATCCAAATTAAGGGCATCGGGTGTATAGGGGTTAATTTTTTCATTGATCACTTAATTATGATCTTGTCTTATTTTGATAATAGAATTTTAATTTGTATAAAAATGGTCATTTATTTTCAATTTTATTTTATCGGGCAGTCACCCGATTGATTTGGAAACTAAACTCAGACAAAAATTTTCAAGTTTGGTGATGTGTATATGTCCAAGTAAGATAGTCGATGTATTTGCAGGAAAGTTGACATAGATTTTTTGACTTCTACATTAGCTGTTTAGTTCTCAAATTAATTAAGTGATTATCCAGTGAAATAAAATTGAAGATGAATGATAATTTTGATGCAAATTAAAGTTGGTTTACAACTGAAGTATGACCATAGTTAAGTTGCCAAAAAGAAAAAAAAATTAACCCGTTGTTTAGATTCAAATGGGAGTGGGATGTGGATCTCTTCCGGTGAGGATTGATTTTTCCGGCGAAGGACCGTCGGGGCTTCGTCGGAGTTTGGCCGGCGGAGCTGCTTTGGAAGTTCAGCTCTGTGCTGTCGCCATGGTATGGTTTCTAATTTAGGGATTTAGGGTTTGGGAATTGGGGATTAGGGATTGAACCCATTCTAGGATTTTCATGGGATTTTGTACTATATCCGCATGAACTGCATCTAAGCATTTAGTCAATGGAGTATTTCTAAAAATTGGTTTTTTTTTTTTTGGGAAAAAGGATGTTTGTTTTGGTAATTTGATTATTCACTTTGGCTCTAACCAAAGTAACTGAATGTGTACTCCTGAAAGATCAACATAGTTTGCTCACTTTTTCAATAATTGAAGTTTTTATGTGTTGTTTAATTTATAGCATTTCATTGTGATGATGAGTGGAAACCAAATTCTTATTGATAAGGGCTTAAAATATTGTTTTTGGTGCTGGTTTTACTAAGAAAATTATGTTTGTTTTTGGGGTGTTATTTTAGAGAAGTATTTATTTTGTAAATTAAGCACTTTTAGTGTCCATTTGGATTCATCTATAAAACTAAGTCCCAAGTTTCTAATTTAGGGATTTGGAATTGGGAGGTATATTGTGTGCATTCTGGGATTTTCATGGGATTTTCACACCCTTCACATTCCATAGATCACTATATCATGGAAACAAAATTCTTATTGGTAAGTGCTTAAACTATCTTTTTAGTGCTTGTTTTACTCCGAAGAATAAGTGTGTTATGGTGTTCGTTTGGAGAAGTGTTTATTTTGTAAATTAAGCACTTTTAGTGTCCATTTGGATTCTTATTTTGTAAAATAAGCACTTATGATAAAACGGACCCTTATAAAGGAAAAAAAAAATGAATCAAAACAGACTGCTAATGCCTAGGAATAGCATGTTTAAAGGTTTCTAGTATGCAATTAGTTTATGATCGTGTTGTTCATTATGGACATCCTCTTTGATATTTGTCACACATGTTTGTAGCTAACTTCTAGGACTCTTTCATTATAATGCTCGTAAGTTGTTATCATTATTATGCTCAATCTGTTGTTCGTTTTTTTATCTTTCTTTCTTATTTTTTGTTTTTTCATTTTCACAATTATAATTCAAAGATATATGCTTTATAATCTGTGTACATGGACTACATTGTTATTTTGAAGCCATCTTACCTGCAAATTGTTATAAGTTTTATATGTTTAACCCCTGAACTAGGTGCAATACTTAGGAATATCATTGTCAGATTAATACCATTAATGTTTTACTGGCATCAAAATTGCTTTCTTATATAATCGCACGAATGACTTTATTTGTTTGCTATGCACACTGTGGACCTGTGTTCATAATGTGTTTACCGAGCAATCTGATATGTTCACAAATGCAGTCATTGACAATATATCCATTTGATTGTGTAATTTGAATATTTGCCCATTAGCATATCCGAAATTCCTTGTAATCTCATCATGTTTGAATTGCTGGACAAGGTTCATTATTTCTTTTCCCCTTTATTTTCCATTGGTGTCGATGATCAAACGCTTATCTAACACAATTGTCAATATTGGTCAAGCTTTATGTACTATTTCACTTGGTGATTGCTTCTATTATGTCATTGCAGAGAATCTATGCCATATCAGTTCACCAAATTTAAACATAATAACATCAGCTGCCGCTGTTGTTGGTTCTCCTCCATCATTCACGGTTGATGCACTGGCCGCATTTAGTTTGAAATCCTTCGCATTGAATGATCTTAAGCAAGCTTCTAAAAACTTCAACCGGGAATATTTTCTTGGTGAGGGAGAATTTGGTTGCGTCTTCAAAGGATGGATCGACAAAAACACATTTGTTCCTAGTAGACCAGGTACCGGTATTGGCGTTGCTATCAAGAAGCTAAAACCAAATAGCTTTCAAGGGCACCAGGAATGGCTTGTATGTAGTTCAAACATCTCTTCCTTTGCTATTAGTATTGATAAATTTCAGTTCATTTCATTTCAATGAGACATTTTGAGAGTTTAACTTTGACTTTTGAGCTTGCAGACAGAAGTGACTTATTTGGCACAGCTTCGCCATGAAAACTTGGTGAAACTCATTGGATACTGCTTGGAAGGTGATGAGCGGCTTATCGTGTATGAACACATGCAGCGAGGCAGCTTGGACAACCATTTATTCAGAAGTATGCTTCTTTTGAAGGACACTGATCTTCTTGATCTTAAAATTACTCCTTCCTCTGCATGACATTCTGTGGCATGCTATATGTTCTCAACATCAAACAATATTTTCCTCAGTTCTTTTTTCACAATTCCTGCAGGTGGTGCGCAGTCAATTCCTTGGGCTACCCGAGTAAACATTGCCATCGATGTTGCTCGAGGTGTAACATTCTTACATAGCTTAGAAATCCAAGTAATATATCGTGATTTGAAGTCTGGAAACGTTCTCCTTGACTCGGTACAGAAAGCAGTTTAGTTTTCTCTGCTCTCATCAATGTTCGCCAATAAATCAATGAACCTTCGTTGCTAAATTTTGATGCAGGATTTCAAAGCAAAACTTTCGGATTTTGGTTTGGCAAGAAATGGCCCGGCCGGTAACAACACTCATGTTTCAACCAGGGTAGTCGGTACATATGGTTATGCTGCTCCAGAATACATTGCCACAGGTTATATTTCTGTCATTCTATCTGCAATGCATTCATTTTTGTCAGTCTTTTTTTCAGTCAGTGGAATTCATTCTTTAGAAATGAAAGATAGAAAAAATCTCACCTTTATAATAAATAACTTCAACCAAAATTGGTTTGTTCACAACACAAGTAAATCTCACATATATCTCTAGTGAAATTCCATACATTAATTGGCAGCATTCATCCAATGTGTATCAGTGAGACAAAAATTCTAAATCAATGGTTTCAATGTCTTTCTAGTTTCTATATAATGGACTGACCTAATATATATCTAACACATTATATATTCTATGACAGGGCGGTTGAATGCGAAGAGCGATGTATACAGCTTTGGAGTGTTATTAATAGATCTGTTTTCGGGAAGAAGAGCAGAGGAAGTACTTAGGAGTTACCGAAACAAATCTTTAATTGACAAATGGAAAATGCTCAGGTTCATG
This sequence comes from Dioscorea cayenensis subsp. rotundata, assembly GCF_009730915.1. Lineage (NCBI taxonomy): Eukaryota > Viridiplantae > Streptophyta > Magnoliopsida > Dioscoreales > Dioscoreaceae > Dioscorea > Dioscorea cayenensis. The sequence continues at coordinate 17,571,167 of NC_052482.1, forward strand.
AGCACAGGGCAAGACGGAAAATACGCAAAGAGAACAGCACAAGTCGTTGCCGAACTAATTGTCGAGTGTCTCCAGGTGAATCCTAAGAAGAGACCAGACATGAATGAAGTTCTGTGTACACTAGAACAACTCCAAACAACCAAAGCAAGGACTCATTCAATGTCATAGTATTTTGTCATTCAAAGAAAAGAAGAACAAGGTTGTTGTTGACTTGGTTCTTTATGTATTATGTTGGAGAGAAGCATTAAATGGCAAGAAACTCAGTGCAGGTTGTAGTACTTTTATGAGTACAAATGAATGACCGCTAGGTCAATTGGCATCGGGTTTTTTTATGTAGGGCTTTTGTTTTGGGGAGATCCGAGTTTGAATCCCACTTCGCGCAAGATGTGTGCACGGTTCGGTGAGTGCCTCTCCCACGTATACGTCCCCTGATCACCCTTTAGATTGGGTGGGAGCGACATTGCTATTTGTCAAAAATTGAATGGCTTGGGTTTGGGAATTTAAACATGAGATTTAGTTTGTTCAATTTTGCCTTTTGGTTTTTTGGTTAATTTATTGTGGTCAGGGTGATTATTTATCAAATTGCTTGTGTAGTGATTTTTTTTTTAAAGCTTTTAAAATTCCCATAGAATTTTTAATATATATATATATATATATATTGTCTCCTTTCAGGTGATGGATAACTTTTATTAAAAAAGGTGATGGATAAGGATAACTAAACTTTTTAAAACTGTTGTTGTTAAAAGCTATCCTTAAAATAAATAAATAAAAGTTCATTCTGGAAATGTCTGATTGTTATATACTATATATTAAAGTTATCCCCTAAATATCTTGCTTTTCAAACTCTTTTGGTGAGGGCATATGGCCATCTCCTATTGATTGGCCAATTGACTCTTTTTCTCTTTTTTTCACCAAATGATGGTGTTTGACTTTATATATATATATTTTTTTTTAGGGAATTCATCTGCTGGAGACCTCCCTAGTATATATTTATTTTGGAAGTGCACACCAACATTCTGTAATAGAGTGTTTTTCACTGACCACCCCTCTTTAATTTTATTTTGCTTGACAGTTCAGCAACTGTTGCAATTTTAACCTACAATGATAAGATTTTTTTTTTTTACCATTTTATTTATATAGTTTTAATATATTATTATATATTAGATATACAATTGGTTATAATAAAAAAATCACGTGCCATTTATTATTAAAAAAAGTTAATTTTACTAATTTTAAAAAATAAAAAAATTATTTTTGAAAAACTGATCAGCAATTTTTTACCCCTCCAGCAAAAAAGTATTAGTCAATGGTTATAATTTATTATTCCTCCCATCTTAATTGGTAAGGATTCATAGCTGTTCACATTTATATATATATATATATATAAATTTATAAATAATTTCTAAGAAAGTAAAGAATGCCACCGTCGTAATGGTCGAGTAGTTAAGATATTTGACTTTTCAATATATAGTTGAGACATAAATAATGTGAAAGTGTGCAACGATTTATTCAAGTTATCAAAGAAAAAAAGAGTAAGATAAGAAAAGTAAACGGTGGTAATTAACTTCGATATTTTCAAGGGCCGGAAAAGAAAGAAAATAACGCCATATCAACCAATTACGTGCATGTGCATGCATGCATTCATCATGACATCATGCATGAATGATTATTATTATTATTATTATTATTATTATATTCTTTTACAAGTTATTTCAGTCATAGAATTCATTCTGGGTCCAAGTCTTGCTATAACAATGCATACTTTTTTCCAAGAAACAATTAATTAGAATCTTGACCAAGTGATTATCTGCACGGATATGACAATTTCTCTGGAAATTTAATTTCAAACTTTGACAACTTGATCTGAATAATTTAAAATACACATCATTGAAAATTGTGATGTTCTCTAATCTCTTCCTTGACCAACCATTGTAGTCAAAAAAGTGCTTCTCTTCCTTCAATTTGATCTATATTTTGTTCAAAATTAACAGTGTTTTATGTTTCTGATTCAAGAATTTCTCTATGGGCAACTTTTGTTTCAAGCATTCCAATTCCTCTGCTGATCATCATTCATCCTCTTTATCTTCAAGTGAGTAATTTCCTCAGCTCTAAATCTTTACTGTTTGGTTGTTGAGTCCTTGATGTTATGTTTGTATATATATTTTCTTTGATTTTTTATTTTATGTATTGAAGTTTGGTTCTAATTCATGATATGCTCACCATATGCTTATTTCTTTTCCTGAATGAGTTTTAATTGTGTTTTTATGCTCATTTTGTATTGATATTCAGATGATTGTTTTTATGCTCTTTTCCTTGACCAACCATTGCTAGTTTGATTTCATTGTTACCGAATGATACATGATGCAATATTTAGGCTAATTTTGTATGAATACTGAATAATTGTATTGAATTTGGCTTTTGATTGCAGAGAATCCATTTCTTGTTTTGCAATACCTCTTGTTCAACAAATTCAGGAAAAAAATTTTAGTGTTGTGATTTCTTCTTTTATGAATGATGCATCAGTTATATTAATGTATTGGCATTGCTTTTGATTGCAGAGAATCCATTTCTTGTTTATAATACCTCTGGTTCAATAAATTCAGGAAAAAGAATTTCAGTGTTGCTAGTTTGATTTCATCTTTAATGAATGATGCATCAGTTATATTCATGTATTGACATTGCTTTTGATTGCGGAGAATCCATTTCTTGTTTATAATACCTCTGGTTTAACAAATTCAGGAAAAAATTCAGTGTTGTTAGTATGATGAAATCCATTTCTTGTTTGTAATAAAACCTCTGGTCCGACAAATTTAGGCAAAAAAATTTCGTGTTACTAGTTTGATTTCATCGTAAATGAATGATGCATCAGTTATATTAATGTATTAAAATTGTTTTTGATTGCAGAGAATCCACTTCCTTTTTCTAACACCTCTGGTTCAACAAATTCAAGCAAAATAACTTCTAATTTCAGTATTGTTAGTTCGACGTCATCGTTGCCAAGTGATGCATCAGTTATAATTGGGTTGAAATCATTCACTTTGAATGATCTCAAGAATGCAACTAGAAACTTCAGAGCTGAAACTTTGCTTGGTGAGGGAGGATTCGGTTGCGTCTTCAAAGGGTGGATCGATGAAAACACGCTCCTTCCAACAAGACCCGGAGATGGCATTGTCGTCGCCATCAAGAAACTCAAAAGAGAAAGCTTTCAAGGGCACAAGGAATGGCTTGTATGTATAAAAAACATTGATACATTGAGACATGCATTCTTTTAAATCCTTATACAATTAGTCATTAAAAACATCCATTCTTTGAATTTATGTAGGCAGAAGTTACTTATTTGGGGCAGCTTCATCATGAAAATCTCGTGAAACTCATCGGTTACTGCTCCGAGGGCAATAATCGGCTTTTAGTCTACGAATACATGCAAAGAGGCAGCTTAGAAAACCATTTATTCAAAAGTATGATACTACAAACTTGATCTCATTCAATTCGACTTCAATTAATCATAAATCTAATATTTCTTTTATTCAAAGGAGGTGTTCAGCCAATTCCATGGACAACAAGAGTTAGCATTGCAACCGATGTAGCTCGAGGAATTTGTTTCTTGCATAACTTAGAAATCCAAGTAATATTTCGAGATTTAAAAGCTTCGAATGTCCTTCTCGACTTGGTATCGATCAAACTTCACTATATATTGCCAGTAATATCCAGGTTAACATTATTAAACTTTGCTGATTATTTCTCATATGCAGGACTTCAATGCGAAACTCTCAGATTTCGGTCTAGCTAGAGACGGTCCGACTGACGGTAAGTCTCATGTTTCGACAAAAGTAATTGGAACCCGCGGTTATGCTGCTCCAGAATACATTGCAACAGGTATTACTTACATTGTTCATTTTAGCACCTAAACTTAATAAATTTGTTCGCCGATATGTGTGTATATATGTTTAGAAACATACAAGTCTATATAAACATTAGTCCGAATACGATTAAACAAAACCAATAGATTATCTGACACATCATTTTTGCGCTAGGCCGGCTTAATGTGAAGAGCGATATATACAGTTTCGGCGTTGTAATGCTAGAGTTATTATCCGGAAGAAGAGCTGTCGATGCGAATAGAGGACCGTCGGAGGAGATGCTTGTCGATTGGGCGAAGCCGTTTTTGATGAATAGAAGGAAAATGTTTAGAATCATGGATATAAGATTGGAAGGTCAATACTCAAAGATTGGAGCTCAAACTCTTGCTACATTAGCAATGGAGTGTGTGAGTCCAGAGGCTAGAAATAGGCCTGATATAGTTCAAGTTCTTTCTATACTACAACAAGTTCAAACTTATAAATAGCAGCCAACTGCCGAAAGGTCAATTGGTGACTAGATGCCCACAAAAACTTTATGCAAACGAGGAGAGTTCAATTCGTGGGTGATAACACATTTTTTTAGAGTGTAAGCAATGATTGTGCATGATGATTCCAAAGCTTTATTTACTCCTTTGAGGATTGTGCACATTTATGCTTGCTTAGCAGTTTAACTGCTCATTTTGGCAAAAAAAACTTATAAATAGGCCAATCATTGCAAGCTATTAGATTTTTTTTAAAATTTTTTTAAATGTTAAAAATATATTTTGGTTTAGACATATCTTGAAAGTTTGGTATCTCAATACTTGATTTATATATATTTTTTCGCTTGAGAAAATGTTGATAAAACCCTCAATCTGATTGAGAAGGAAATAAAATTGTGAAAAATTTGAGTATATTTGGTTGGATTATTCTCATTGAGGTTATAACAAGTAACTAAATTGTAAGACTTATTTCACTATTTTTAAATATATATATATAATAATAATCAAAGTGATAAATATAATTTTTTCAAAAAATAATATTAACAAAATTGTGAAAATTTTTGTCTGATATTAACCCACTTAACTAATATTAATTAAAACAATTATTGAATACTTGTAATTTTTTAATTATATCATCCTTATGGCATTTATTTATACTTGGTTGTTTGATGTTGCGTAAGCTTTGATGTGCTATTGATTAATTACTTTAAAAGAATTAGAGAAATTTTATTGGCTAAAGTTGTGGATCATTGACTATTAACATTTATGTTTTTATTTAAAAATTATTATTATGGTTGGTAATGAGTTGATGAGGTGGCAAGTTTGACACATATATATCCAAAAATATAGTAAATAAAAATAATGATGTCATATGAAAACAGTTATTTTATGACACCTCCACGGTCATAATCATGCATTTATTTAAAAATTAGTGAAAATAGATATATTTTATATTTCAAATTTGAGTAGGATTAATCAGTTTGAATCTCAGTAAAACATGTAACTTTATAAATTATTGTGTTTTCTTGGAGATGAAATTTGATTCCTAATTTCAATAAAATCTTTTGAAGTTTCTGGTGAGGTAAGCTTTGTTTCTTGATCTTTGGTTTTTTAGAGGTCGACTTTTTTTTTTCTTTAATTTTTTGTGTTTTCTTTATAGTAATCTTAGGATTAATGCTTTGATTGCATCATTGATTGCCTTCTTAATTATTATTGAATTATTAGAAATTCCAATTACAGGATGAAAAACGAAATCATTGATTTGTTTAACTCGAACTGATTTTTTTTTTTTCAAAACTTTTTAGAAAAATATCAGACATCTGATATTTTTCCGCAAAATAATTTTCTTTTGTTGGTTTTTATTATTTAGAGTGTAAATCTTACTACTTTGATACTAGCATCTAATTGAGATTCGGTGTTGTAACTCTTTGATACATTTGTGTATATTTATGCATGCACAAAGCACCTCATATTATAGTTTTGATATTTTACGATGGTATACATGCAAATATAATAATACCATTTTTTTTTGCTTTCATCAATATTAAAAAAAAACCCTTTGGAATTGAAACCTCCTCTAAAAAAAAGGTACCTAACTTATTAAGTATTCATCATGCAGGTACAAAATTATTAAAATATATATTAATTAAAAAATGTATTTGTTTTATAATTACAAATAGTTTAAAGTAAATTTGTGAAATCCCAACTAATTAAACTCTTTACAATTAGAAAATATTTTTTATATTAAATCAAAATTATAGGGATCTTTATCAAATTATATTTTGAACTGTTTTTAACACTTTGATTTCTCTTTTAATTAGTTGGAAAATTGTATTTGTATAATTAGATATATAGATACACACAAGTAATTCTCATATTTTTATTATTGTATTTTAATTTATAAAAAAATACATAATTCTATTTCATTTAAAAAGCAAACTTTAAATTCAATTAAAATTATTTCACGACAAAATACATGCTCAACCACCAATTAATAACTCTATAAACCATATGTTGCTAAAAAAAAAATACATTATATCGTGCAAATTAGAATAATTTTAAATTTTTTAATTAATTAGTTTATTTTAAAAAAAATTATTTATTATTAAAAATAACCCTTTTTAAATCTAACTCAAATGAATTAGTTTTGAACTTGAATTAAAATAATTTAAAAATTGAGATAGCGGGGAACACTTTTCCCTCTCCTTAAATTTTAATTTCCCTCCACTTTTACCAACGAATCTATCTTTCACCAAACCCTAAAATAGAGGCACACAGTGAATATGATATAGCGCGAATATAGTTCTACACTCGAAGTTTGAGGAAAACTAATTAGTTTGAGTCTTAATAGGATTTGATTTATGTGATTTATAACTCTATATAAAATTTCATGCATGCCAATTTTGGGTGCTCCTTATTAATATATTAGTGCGTGGTTAATGAAGTTGTTATTCTTTTTCCTAATCTTTAATTACTTATACCACTTCCATCCCGATGTTGATCAAGATTTTGGTGGTGTTTGATTCTTGATTTCAATAAAGAAGCAACCCTTTGAAGTTTCTCAAAGAGGTAAGCTTTTAATCTTGATTTTGGTTTCCTAGGAGCTTGATATTTTTTGTTCTTTATTATATTATTTTTTTAATGTGTTTTTTGATAGTGGTTTCTGGATCAAAACTTTGATTCCTTTGCTTTAAAAGTATAGATAAATCACAATTTATTACAACATTGATTGCCTTCTTGATTATTATTATTGAATTATTAAAAGAAAAAAGTGTTTCTTCTTAGTGAGGCTTGATATTCTTGATCATTTTAATAAAGAAGCATCACCATAGAAGTTTCTCATAGAGGTAGGTCTTTTCTTTTCTTGATCTCGTGTTTCTTTATAGCGGTCTTGGGATAATAGTTTGATTGCATCTTTGATTGCCTTTTCGATCATTATTGAATTATTAAGAATCTGATTGCTTCATAAAGAGCGAAATCACTGATTTGTAAAAATCAAACGGATTTTTTTTCTTTTCAAAAAAGTTCAAAGGACAAAGGACATCTAAATTTTTTTCCGCTAAATAGTTGTGTAATTTTGTTGTTTTTTGATTTAGATTGTAAACCTTAATCTTTGATGCTCCCTTAGAGTAGTGTCTAATTGAGGTTTTTATGGGGGAACCGATTGGATAATTAGATGATAAGATATAGATATTACAAATTTATGGAGCCATTCTCTTCTGCATCATATGTTATTTTACAGATTTATTATCTTGAACAATGAAATCATGTGATAATTCACTTTTTTTTTTTCTGTAGGTTATCATCAGCATTTAGAGTCATTTTATTCCCTTTTTTTTGCATGGTAATTCTTTGATACATTTGCATTGATACACACGCAAACACATATCAAATTTGCTATTTCTTTGTTGTGTCGATCAATATTCAAGAGCCCTTCGGAATTAAAACATATCAAGAATTCATCATGCATTTATATCTCTATTGGACATTGATTTGAGTCATTAAGTGTTCACCACAATCATGAATCAAGCAGTGAGTTTTCCAACAATGGAAGATTTGAAGCATGTAAGACACCCTTTCAACTTAATCTACTAATGTTTATCTTCTTAAAAGATTGGTATACCTTGTAAGATCTTTGCTATATATTTCTAAAAGTATGTTCTATTTTTGTTATTTATTCTTAAACAAGTTCTGATGCTGCATTAATACAAAAGCAGCTTACTACTGCAGTTGTTTATTTTTCAGCTGGATGTTATCTTTAATCTTGAGAATCTTTTATACCTTTTTACATTGATGGCACAACTTTCACAAATTCCACCATTTATGGCATGTGATTAATTCTACATGCTTAGACATATATATATATATATATATACACACACATATGCACATGAATCCATGCATGTATACAGACACTTGTTTGTAATAATAATTAATACATGATAATTGTGGACAGTTGACCTATTATGTATAACCAAACATTTTATTTTATCAGCATGATTGTCATCATCCAACATGTTATTCACAACCAAAATTTACATTGTGAAATCCAATGTGTGAGCTCAAACTCAGAGCCATAAAATCAATGTGTAAGTATTTCATGTAACACTTTTCACAACCAATATTAGTTCAAATATGTCTATCCATCTGTGTTGTCTCTGAAACATTTTTTGATAATTACTCCCTCCGTTTCTTTTTAGTTGTCAAGTTTTGGAGCTCTTCTCTGTTCTTTTTATTGTCACATAAAAAATTTTGTGCAATATTAAATAATTTTTTTTTTCCAAATTTACCCTTTAATTTAATGTATTTGTACAATTTTCAATGAATCATAATCAACTAAGAATTAAATTATATGTAACTTCACTAGTGAGGTTTTAAATATGGGTAGTTTTGAAAAGTAATAGAATTTTTTATAAAATATAGGTAACCAACTAACTTTAGCCAATTTTTCTTAATCGGTATGAATTAGGTAAATGTGACAAGTAAAAAGGAACGCAGGGAATATCTTGGTAAATCTTTAGTATTGCAACTCAAATCTTCTTATCTTAATTTCAGATACAAACACTCATTGAATGTTGCCTTCAAAAGTATATGAATGAGAGAGAAACAATTGATGAACTCCACCGTGATAACGGGATTGATCCTCTTCTTACCCACCTAGGTAATCAAACATCATTTTCTTCTTGTATTTTCATTAATCTCTTGCACAAATTTTTTTTTATGGTTATACTTAACACTAGCATTGATTGAAGCTCAGGCAACCATGGTGTGGAATTAGCTTTTAATTAATGGTTCTCTATTTATTACCCTGCTAAAAAGTACCTTGCATCTCCTTTAGAGTGTAATTAGCCAAGTGAAATCAAGAACTTTCTTCTGATTATGTAATAGAATTTCAACAAAGAGTAAAATTGAACTTTTGAAACTAACCAGACATCCCCCCTGGTTAACTAGCATCAACTTGAAATCCATATTAGTGGGAAACTTATGCACTAGAATCAACCTTGTCATGACTGTTCATATGAATTTTTGATATCTTTATGTGTTTTCCTTTCTCAGTTTGGCAACATTTAGAAGACAACAACCAGGTCTTCTTTAAAGAATATTATTTGAGACTAATGCTGATGGAGCAGTACATGGAGTTCAACAAACTCACTGCTGTAGTAATTGAGGTCAAGGGTATAACACAAGTAGCTAGCAGTATATAAGAATTTTATTCTGACATAACTAATTTGAAGTATATAAATCCCAGATTCATTTCTTTTATACATCTTCTTGTTCCACAGGCTCAAAATGCATCTAATGTTGCTCAACAAACACTAGGCTTAGTAACACAGGGTAATGCACTATGCAATGGAGGGACTTGGAGTGCTTTAATGGGAAATGGGAAATGGGAATAGTCCCAATGGAATCCCATCAAGCCATAATGGAAACATACAATGTGTCAAGGAATGAATGGCATGGACTAATTTTCATTTAGTGGTGGTGCACCATCCTTGGGTTTTCCTGCACCTGAATATGGGTTTATAAATCAGGCTCCTCCAAATTACAGTAAGTCTAATGTTATGCCACAAGGAATTTCAGTTGCATCATGTTCAATCTCTAGCAACTTGGGACAGATGGAACAACAACAGTTGAATATGCCAACAACTGTTGATGGTTTTTTTGGGTCAACCTCATTCTTTTGATCATCTTTTCAGTTGGCCAACTGTGGGCTCCTTTCTTTTTACCCGGCCTTTAATTAGGATTGACCGGTTAAAAAGCATGGATCGCAAATTAAATTTTTAATTTTTTATATTTCAGATGATTGCAGGTTCATGACTTCTATTAGGGGCAATCCCCTAATATTAATTACCTCATACAATGTCACGGAACCTCCAATTAAGAGACAAGTGTGAATGAGAAATAACTGAGTAAATATAACAATTTTTTTTATTAATTTCAAGGATGTATGTGAACATATGATCATAGGCGAGAATACACAAGTACTAATAGAGCTATTCTCTACGAGAACTTGACAAGAGAGTTTTTTTAGAGAGAGCTATTTTTATCATGCTCTTCAAACTTTTTTTTTTGCTTGGTTGGCGCTCCTAGCTCCTTTACTGAAAGTATGTCGGAAGACCTTTTTAGCTCTGTGAATGTGGCCCTCCTCAATTTCCTCTTTTTTTTGTGTGTGTGTTTGTGTCTTGACACATTGCTTAGCTCTCAAGCTGCGGCTACTCTACATTTATGAGTTGCCTACTTTGTTATTTTTGCTTTTTTTATTGCTGAAGACTTTGGCCTTTTGTGCTTGTAAAATCTCCAGCTCATAGACTTGTGAAACTTCTCAAGTCTTTGATTTCTTAGTGTCTTGAAACTTCAGAGTTGCATTTGTCGCTTACATGAGGTATTTAGGTCTTGACTCTTCAATGCTTTTGAACCTTGATCATTGGATTTTTTTTTAAGTGGTGACCTACAACATGGTTAGATCATTAACTTGATAATTTTGGCTTGCATTTAAAAATGGATCTCAAACTCATTTTTTCGAAAGAGACCTCATAATGGGCTTTAGGAAAAGCTTTACCAACTCAATTTTTTTTCCAATGAGTGTTGACGAGAGACATTTTTTTCTTCTTCCTTTCATTCATTTTTTTTTGTGAAATTTTCATTTTTTACTCTTCCTTTCATTTCAAGAAAAGTTTTTTTTTCACCCCAACGAGTGTCAAAAGACCTCCAAGCGGGCTTCAAGCAAATCTTTGTCAACTCTTCTCTTTTTTTTAATGAGTGTTGATGAGAGATATTTTTTTGTGAACTTTTCATTTTTTTTCTTTTCTTCTCTTCCTTTCACTTCAAGAAACTTTTTTTACTCTTCTTCTCACTCCCCTTTTTCTTTTACTCAAATGAGTGTCAAAAGACCTTACAGTGAGCTTAAAGAGAGGTTTTTTTTATGAAAATTGCTCTTTATCTCAAAAGTGTCTAAACCTCAAAGTGGCATTAGAGAATTCCTCTTTACCCCAAGAGTGGTAAGACTTCAAGGTGGAGTTAGAGAACTTGATGAAAATTTCTCGTTACCCCATGAAAGTCAAGACTTCAAGGTGGAATTAGAGAATTTATATAAAAAAAAATTTCTCGATACCCAAAAAAAGTCAAAACTTCAAGGTGGAATTAGAGAAAATATAAAAATTTTCTCGTTACCCCAAGAAAATCAAGACTTCAAGGTGAATTAGAAAAAATATAAAAATTTTCTCATTACCCCAAAAAAGTCAAGACTCAAGATGAAATTAGAGAAAATTTTATGAAAAGTTCTCATTATCCCAAGAAAGTCAAGACTCATGGTGGAATTAGAGAATTTTAGAAAAAATTTCTCGTTACCCCAAGAAAGTCAAGACTTCATGGTGGAATTAGAGAAAAATATGAAAATTTTCTCGTTACCCCGAGAAAGCCAAGGCTTCATGGTGGAATTAGAGAATTTTAGAAAAAAAAATTTCTCGTCACCTAAAGAAAGCCAAGACTCATGGTGGAATTAGAGAAAATATGAAAATTTTCTTGTTACCCCAAGAAAGCCAAGGCTTCAAGGTGGAATTAGAGAAAATATGAAATTTTCTCGTTACCCCAAGAAAGTCAAGGTGGAATTAGAGAAATTTCATAGGATTTTTCTAAAAGAAACCCTGCAAAGAAAATTACCAGAATACCCCTGATAAATTCACCCATCATTCATTTTCATATCTTCTCTCTTTTTTTAACCTCCCTTCATTTTTTCTCTCTCTTTTTTTTTCTCATTTTTCATCTCTTCTTTTTTACTACTCCCCTTATTCATTTTTCCATCTTTTTTTTTTCATTTTTTTTCTCTTTTTCACTCATCTTTCATCATTTTTTCCTCTCTCTTTTTTCCCTTCTCTCTTTGTACTCACCCTTCATTTTTCTTCATTTTTTTTGCAAAAGTACCCCTCACTAATAAACTCCTTCTCTATTTTTTTCAAATGAAAATGTTCCTTTTCTTACCCAATCACCAACATCAATAAAAGGGTTCATCCTTCCAAATATTCTACTTTACAATCATCATCACCATATGATCGAAAAACAGACTTTTGAATTTCATTTCGAAGTCTTCCTTTCGGATACGAGCAACATCATCAATGAACTCCTCGGTATTCAAATATTGGTCTCTGGTTACCTTGGATCTATAAATGAGGAGGCCAAGATCTTTAGTCATTTTTTTTTAGATTCCACGCATTCAACGCAGGCAGCTTCAAGCTTCAATAGTTTTTTTATCAGGGCAAGCCAATATTGATGTCATCAAACCCCAGGGACCCAAAGCCTTGAGCTAAGAAATCATTCATATTCCAGCAGCTTCAAACTTGTTTTTTTTTTCACTCAGCTTCATACACTTCTTGGAATATATCTCTAAATCTCCCATCATATTTCTTGAGAATTGTATCTTTAGTGCTAAGACAAAGTGGCCATTTTTTCTGGTAAGCAGTACTCATTGAAGCTGCAGCAAAACGCGAATTGACCCGTCAACTCGAAGTCCTTCAGGAGAGGATTTGGTTGAAAACCACCATCAGCGGTGGCAGCGGCGACGACAGTTGCACCAACTGCGGTACTCATTGAAGCTGCAGCAAAACGCGAATTGACCCGTCAACTCGAAGTCCTTCAGGAGAGGATTTGGTCCAAAACCATCATCAGTGGTGACAGCGGAGACGACAGTTGCACCAGCTGCGGCTCCGGTTCGTCCGAGACAAACATCGAAGAGACGAGGCGGTAAGCGTCGAACATGAGAGCCAGGATGGTGAGGAAGGTCGTCGGCATGGATCATCTTCGCCATCGCCGCACAGAACGCCATGCCTCTTCTTCTTCTTCTTCGCTTGAGTTGGTAAGAGTGAGAGAAAAGCATGTACGTGCATGGGTAGGAGCTCACAACAAGAGAGAGAAAAGAAAGAGAACCTGGTTCTCGCAGATGAGGAAGAGAGAGAGAAAGAGCACGGGGTAGAAAAGACAACACGAGAGGGCGAAAATAATGGAAATTCATGCTGATTTTTTATCATGGATGCATGTACGTGCCTTTAAATTATTAAGAACATCAACATACATGCATGCATTAATTTTGGAAGAAAAAAAACCATGGGCTGGTGGGACCCCATATAAAATCATGCATGCATCTTATCTTAACAATATGCACATGCTCATCATTGAAAATGGAGTTCTACACGTGCATGAGGTTTGAAGAGAACGCATGTAAAATATGAGGAAGGAAGTGGGGCCCGGTGCATGTGAAAGCATGAATGCATCTTATCAATTTAAGGGGATGTTTGGTTATCTGTAATTAAAATTACATGTAAGTGAAATTACAGTGTAAGTGAAAATGCTGTACTTCAACTTACATCATTGCTGTTTGGTTTGCTGTAACCAGAAATAATGTATTTACTTTTTATTTGTTTGGTTTAATGTAAGTTTAAAGGTATAGTTATCATGTAAGTGAGTTGGTGAGATTACCCCCATTATTATTATTATTAATATTAATATTATTATTATTATTATTTAATACTCTTCATTAAAATTAATTTAAATAAAAATAATTAATTTAATAAATTTAAAAATATTTAATATTTATTTAATTTTATTACTTGAAAAAATTATAATTAATTTTATAAAAATAATTATGATAAAATATTTAATTATATAAACTATAGAAATATAATATTTATTTAATTTTATTACTTGAAAATATTTTTATAATTAATTTTTTGAAAACAATATAATATTTTCAATAATAAAAATATTTTCATAAAAATATTTAATCATATAAATAGTAAATTATTAAAATATTTAATATTTATTTAATTTTATTAATTAAAATATAATATTTTCAATAAAAAAAATATTTTTGTCATAAAATATTTTAATCATATAAATATTTAATATTTATTTAATTTTATTACTTAAAAATATTTTTATAATTAAATTTAAAGATAATTTATTTTGTTAAATATTTTTATAATTAAATGTAATGGTGAGTGGATACCACTTACTTTACTGCATTTCAACTTATAGCAAATTTTGCTGTAAGTTGAAATACTGTAAAAGTGGGTGAGATGTAAGTCCACTTACATGTAAGTGGAAGTTTTACAGCAAACCAAACAGTCACTTACATGTAAAACCATTACATTACAGCTACTTACAGCTACTTACATATAACCAGACATCCCCTAAATATACATGATAACAAAATCATGATCAAAGGGTACATATGAGCATACATATATAGTCCAAGGCACATAATACCTTTTTAATGGTTTCGGCTTTCTCTCGTCTTCTCCCTATTGTTTCTTTTTCCGACTTTCTCTTCCCCCGTCGTCAGTTCTTCCTTCCTTTGAAAAGCTTTTTGTTTCCTTTTTTTTTTCGTCTTCTTCTTTCTCTCCATTCTTTCTCTTCCAAATCCCCTTGTTTCTTTTGTTACCCCCGTAATCCTCAACCCCCCCTCCCCTCGGAAGAATCTCCAACTCTTGGGAGATTTTTTTTTAAAAATTTCGAATTCAAAATTTCCGATCTTATCTATAATCTCCTCCCTTTTTCTTATATATTTTTATACTTTTTTTATTTTTTTTATTAACATTATTTATTTATTATTATTTTTTAATTTCCCTCCTCCTCCTTATTATTATTATTATTATTATTATTATTATTATTATTATTTTATTTCAGACGACATTTTCAATATATATATTTTCAAATATATATATATATATATATATTCTCTCTCCACTTTTTTTTTTAATATTATTATCATTTTTTATTTACCCCCTACTTTTATTTGGAATAGGATAATGTCCCTTCTCTCCCTTCTTTTTTTTTACTTCTATTTGAAGTAGGAGAATATGATTCATTATCATCATTCTTTTTACTTATCTTTTTTTTTGTTTGATTTTAATTCGAAGTAGAATGCCAAGTTCCTAATGGAATTAGAAATGAAAACTTCTATATAAACACCAACAATCAATGGTTTATTGTCTCAAGCTTCTGCTCTGGATTTTTTCTTTTTGTTACATTGATCCTGGGAGCTCACTATTTACATTTGATAATTATCTTTTAGGTGTGCTTGGGAATGAAGCCAGAGCCTCAAATCATGCTTCTGGAATGCAAAATTTCAATAATGACGTTGTTGGTATTCCATCATCATCTCAGAATTTCATGAAGTGATCCTCCTTGTGACTACTAAAATATAAACAAGATAGAAACAATTTCTCAATGCAAAACCAAAAAAATAGATATGAAGTTTGCATACAATATTTAAATCACTAATTAAAATACATAACATTAATAAGACTAACAACATTAAGTCACAATATTAATAAGCTCACAACATTAACAAGTTCACATCATCAAGTGACAATATTAACAAACATACATAAAATACTAACAACAAACAAAATGATCAATGAAAAGTGAAAACTAGGAGAAATCATTCGAACTTTTCTCCGAACTACTACCCTCCATATAATCACTACCGGTATCACCACCATCATCACTAGCGCCAATTTCAAGTCCAAGATCAATATCATCTCCAAAATCTAAGTCATGTGTAGTCCATGTAAGTTCTCTTATAAATTGAGAAGGCTCAAAGTCATGAATTTCAAGAGGAGCTACATCATTATCATGGTTGTCAATATCATTAAATGGTACTTCATTTTCATCACTCGCATCTTCTTAACTCTTTTCACTTCTTTAACTATTAAGCACATTTGCCCAATTTTGACTTGATGATGTTGAATTATGTTGATCATTTTCTTCCGTAATCAACTCATCATCAGAGTCTAGTTCTTCAAATAGACCTTGGCCATGCTGATCATCTCTCTTTGCTCCCTAATCTTCTCCACTACATCATCTACCATTTCCAAAAAAAATTCACCCATTTTTGAGATGTGAGATGTGTCAATTGATGATAAGAAAATGATCCTTTTTTTGACTATTTACTAGAAAGTTGCCAATTGAACGCCTCTTTTTATTGGTTCAACCATCGGACATTATAGAACACCTAGTCTTTGCCCATTCGGCTTTATGTTCCTCAAGCAAGCTTATTGTGTTGCATACTTTCTTCTTCAAATATTTCTCTCTAATTTCATGATAACTTGGTAATTTAAATCCGACACCATATCTTCCAACAAGATCAAAAATTTTTGTGAACTCCGGATTCTTTACACAATTGAAAGAAATTGCACTTGTGTAAAAGTACCTAGCTATTTGTTGGCAAGCCTCTTCTCTCAAATCTTTTTTCATCATTTAATTAATAGTTGTTTGAGTGCTACTTGCTCCACCAAATTTTTTTCTTACAAAAGCTTCCATGGTATCCTTACCACTACCCTTTTGTTTTGGTTGCTCCACTTCATTGGACATATTACCATCACTAATGTCAAACATTTCTTTCCTCTTTTTTTTTTTTGCCGAAATTTCTATATTTCTCATCAAAACATCAGCAATTTGCTTCTTGACATCCTTCGCCATGGTTAAACATGGCTCAACATCTTTATGAGTACCCGCCAAATGATATTTAAAATGATAAATACCTCCGGTAAAGATCTTGTGACAATACTTGCATTGAACCTTTCTTGATTTTTTTTCCACATCAATACCATGTATCTAACCAATGTCCAATCTATTACCCAAATCATTTTTCCATTTTAATTTCTCTCCATTAGATTATCCATCACAAAATATAGACATTCTTGATTCTTCCCTCACTGTACATAAAACCCAAATTAATTAATTGTAGAAACAAAGATAAAAAATTTCAAACAATCACTATAAATATGTATAATATATACATTAATAGCCAAAAGACACTAGATTAGAAACCAAGAATTATATATTAATTCTGTGAGTGCAAAGTATACAAGTGTGGAACGCTAATTTCATTCTTATAGTATATCATAGAATAAGTGTACAAGGTTGCTAACCAATAATTCTCGTATACAAAGCCAATCTCATTCTTATATCTTTGGATTAAGATGATCAATACATGCTTAATTTCAATCAAAACATTAAATAAAACTTACCACTAGTTTTGTTTTTCTTTGAGAAATTTCGTGAAACACCTTGTGTGCAAGGTTGTCAATCCACAATTGAAGCTAAAACTAAAGAAGAAGAATATGAAATCAATACAATTATAAACAAACACAATTAGATGATTAAATAAATAACTACTTATAAAGATTATGACAATACAATGATTCAAATTACTCAAAATATAAATGAAAATGCAGAGAAGCAATTGGAAGATTTACATTTAGAGAATGAGATACCCAACCTGCAAGCTATGACATTGACTCGGAGATGAAGAGAAATATTTGAAATGAGAGTTGGGAGAAGAAAAGAGAGGGAGAAATATTTGGAATGGAAGATGAGCTCCTACAACCCTCTCAATGAAATGCAAGGGTTTGTATTTTTTTTTGAAGTTTTGAACAATAGATAGGGTTTTCTTTTATCATAAGCATAATCATGACCATCCAAATACCTTGGAATATATATATTTTATAGTGATAAAATTAACTAGGATAAAATTTTTAATTTTCCTGAATTTTCAAAATTGGTAGAATTGGATATTTTACACGTGAGTTTACCCGATTTTACATATTTGCGAGTTTGTGCCTGATTCAACACGTTTTCATTGGTAAAATTGTAAACGTTTTTCATTGGTATATATATATAAATGCGTCCACGCCTTTTATGGACATCCAGAAGACCATAGAGGTCTATAGATGTCTGTAGACGATGTTAGAGGTCTGTAGACGTCTGTACGTAGACGATGTTTAGTAATATATATATATATATATAAATTAACATATTTTAACATAATCTATACATACTATTAAAGTAGATGTATAATCTACTTCGAGAGCATTTCAAGGAACAATTTAATTTTTTTAATAATATTTAAATTTTTATTTACATTACTTATAATATTAATAATTGAAAAACATTAATTACACCTAATTATTTATATAATAAATGTCCATGAGACTTTTGAAATCCAAGGTATAAAATAGTTTCTGAGTTGTTTAATTATATTATTTTATATATGATATTGCCTCAAAACTCCTCACAAAATTTTAAAATCAGCAATGCCGGGGGAAATGCCTAGTATATGGTATTTTTATTGATTAATAATGAGGGAGGTGATAAGGCAGGGTGTTCCATATTTTTTAAAAAAATAAATTTAATGGAAGTTTCTTTGGAAAACATACATTGGATAGCCCAATGGTATGACACTAAAGTGTAAAGGGGAGGTCATGAGTTCAAATCCCTCCCCCGACAGTACTATTCCCTGTGTGCTGTTTATACACTGTTCATCTGGGATCTTATATTATCTTTGTACTGTATATACACTATACACATGGGGCTCCGGTACTGTTAGGTACTGTTTATATTCATAAAAAAGGGCGCTTGTCGCCTATTATTAAAAAAAAATTTCTTATATTATCCTCGTACTATATATACACTATACACACGGGGCTCCAGTACTTTTAGGCACTTCGCCTATTATTAAAAAAAAAAAAAATTTCTTTGGAAAAAATCAAAATCATCATCCTAATTATGTATTGGGAAAAACGGTGCTGCCTGTTAAGCATGATCAGCTGATCATCTTCTCCACCACTTACTCAACTAATCGGAATGTTTCAGTACGCAGCCCAAAGATGATTTTCTATTTTAAAATTTAAATTGATTCTTATTTTTTATGTCCTGATTTGAATCAAAATATCACATTTTTGCTCTTTATTTATTAAAATATCCAAATACTATTACAGTATTAAACTT
Source organism: Dioscorea cayenensis subsp. rotundata (assembly GCF_009730915.1). Taxonomy (NCBI): domain Eukaryota; kingdom Viridiplantae; phylum Streptophyta; class Magnoliopsida; order Dioscoreales; family Dioscoreaceae; genus Dioscorea; species Dioscorea cayenensis. Next base: position 17,590,293 of record NC_052482.1, read on the forward strand.
ATTATAACAATTTTATTCCAAAAAGTGAATAAAATAAAATATTTATTTTACGAAAAAAATAGACCTAGTAAAAGTTGATTAATTTTCATTAATTTTTTTTAAGAAGTTGCATTTGAAATGTTAGTTTTATCTTAACTTTAATTTCAAAAACTCAAATTCAGTTTAATCTAAATTAAAATTAAAATCAGATTTATTTATTTTGATAACTCAACTTCAGTTATATATTGACAATATAAATTTATATTTTAAATATAATTATATTATGTAATATTATATATATATTATAAAAATGATAAATACTGTAAAAAAACAAAACAATGATTTAATGATCTTCAAATATTGTTACTTTCACAGGAGAAATATTGCAGAAACAAGCTTTCTAACTCCCATTTTTGTGCTCACGTTATAAATTACTCATATAAAAAATATTATATTATATATTACTTAAAAAGAATAAAAAAAAAAGTTTAATAAACGACAAAAGTCAACATAAAGAAACGAATAATGTGTAACAAAACTCACACTAAAATATTAAATATTTGGATGATAAACAAGTGAAGTGGGCCCCACTTCGTCAGCATGACTTGCAAGCAAAGAAGACTTGGAGTGCGGGAGTTCTAATCTCGAGATCATCTTCACCCTCCGATGATCATCGTACGGTCCTCATTTCCCCCTCTGTTGTAGATGAGTATCCAATCGGGGAACAGAGGTCATCGTCGGATCACCCATGAAGCTTGCATGAATCCCCGGCCACATCCCTTCTAAGAAACCCTATCCCAATCCCTTTAAATCCTCGCTTTTGATCCCGCTTTGATCCATGCCTGCTCCGTTCTTCCCTTCATTGATCCGTATAGGTACGAAAGTTCCCATTTTTGGCGTTTTCTTTGTCTTCTTTTCATTTTTTTTTCATGCAAATTGATTGGTTGTGTATGATTTTGTTGATTTTACAATTGTATCTGTTTAAAGGTGGTGTGGATAATGCTTGAAATTGCGTTTTTTTAGTTGTGGATTTGTTTTTGTTTATTATTTTTCTTAGTTTTTTCATCTTTTGATTCTTGTTTTATTCGCGATAGGAGTGTTCATTTGAAGTGGTTTTATCAGATTATAGGTGTTTGTCTCGGTTTCTAATTTGCAGTTTTTGGAGATAATGCTATAAAAATGTGTTTTTTTTTTCAAGGTGTGAATTGGTTGTGATGGAGTTGTTGTTTACACGTTTTTCTTATTTTGTTCATCTTTTTGATTCTTGCACGCTATGGAATTGGGTTATTATTCCTTGTGGGTTTTTTTTTCTGATTATAGGTGTTTGTTTGAATTTCTTTCTTATTTTGTTAGAGTCTTTTGTAGAAATTGCTATTAAAACAGTGTTCCACTGTGAATTGGCTGTGATGGGCTTACCATTTCTTTTGATTGTTCTGTTTGCAATTGGATGATTTTTAGGTTATTTTTGTGGCTTCTGGCCTTCTTGGAAGTGGATTTGGTGAAGGGACAATGGGTGTTCGCAGAACTCCATGCACTGCTTTGTTTTCCATCCTGTTTGTTCTTTTCGCTTCTTCTGGATATTCTGTTGATTGGTTGAAGTCGAACCAGACAGCAACTCTTCTTATTGATGGATCACCTCAGTCAGGCCGGAAGATCCCTGATAAACTCTTTGGTATCTTTTTTGAGGTGAATATTACTCTATCATTTCTTGTTGTACACGGGTAACTTCATCTTCCATTGTTTGTAGGTGGATTTTGTTTTCATCAACATGACTACTTTGTCATTCACTCTGAAACATTGTTTTTCATTAGTCTGTAACAGAATGCATGCACAGAAATAGTCACCATCATTCTCAAAATTGGTTTTATGGTCAGAATAATCCTGATGCAGACTGTCTAATAGGAAATCAGACCTCGAGCTTGGGTGAATTAAATTGAGCTTTGAAAGGGTGCTTTTGATTTAGTAAATGTAAACTTCAAATTATTATTGTTGAGCCCGAACATGTGTTTTATAGTTACACAGTTAATGCTTATGTAATTGTAAAGGTCTTCAATTTCTATAGGTTCAAATTTCACAATAAGGGAAGTGAGAACATTGGATAATTTGTAGAAATACATTCTCTAAGACTATAGCTAGGTTTCTTCTGATAGATATATCATCCTAACTTGATATGTTTCCTTAAAATTTTAAGTTAATTTCTGTGCATCTTGTTCCAGACTTGTGATTTATGCAAATTAGCTTAGTTTGCAAATTATTATTTATTTATTTATTTATTTATTTTGTGTGTGTGTGTGTGTGTGTGTGTGTGTGTGTGTGTGTGTGTGGTTTGCTTATTATAGTTCTAGTTGTCATCAAATGTTTTTGTTGTAAAGTTTATATTATGTAATTGTGTGTGTTCAGTGCCCGTTTTCTTGATCTGTCTTATCATAGTGATAATCTTGTGTAGGAGATCAATCATGCAGGAGCTGGTGGACTCTGGGCAGAGCTTGTGAGCAACAGGGGTGAGTTTAATACATAAACCTGGTCCTTTTCTATTAGAGGAAAGAGTTTAATTCCTAACTCAGTCTCATGATTCTCGTGCATATTATATTTCAGGGTTTGAAGCTGGGGGACAGACTACTCCATCAAATATTGATCCATGGTCCGTAATAGGGAATGAAACATATGTAACAGTGCAAACTAATGGCACATCTTGTTTTAACCGTAACAAGATAGCACTTCGCATGGAAGTACTATGTGATGATGAGGAATCCAATGCATGTCCAGCTGGTGGTGTTGGCATATATAACCCTGGGTTCTGGGGCATGGTAGGAGCTTATAATCTGAAAGCTGTCAAATATATTAACAGTTTACTATTTTTAAATTATTTGATCAATCTACCTCAGGTCATACACTTCAAATTTTAGCCAGTTATATCATTATTTTCTTATAAGTGTGGGCCACAGAGATTATTTAGTATCAAGTTATTTCTTGACAGATTTACTGTTAAGCTATATTAGGCTCAAGTTTTTTGACATTTGTAAGACCTAACCTATTTACATTGTTGATCTCAGACTAAGGGACTAAGGGTGTAATTGGTCGAGTTCAAGCCGAGTAGCAAGGTATTCGAGCTCAAACTCGATTTGAAAACTCTTTGCTCAATACTTGGCTTGAACTCGATTGAGTTTTTTTTTTTTTAGCTTGAGCTTGACTCGATTAAGCTCGATAAAGGCTAATAAACTCGATTTAATCATAGATATTTTTATGCTCGAGCTTGAGCTCGAACCCAAATATATATATATATACAGTAATTTAAAACTAAGTAATATAATATTTATACCCACACAATTACAACTACTCGATTAGGATCACAAGCACTAGAGTCAAGTATTAAGATTCTCAAATTCGGCTTACTCGACTACTCCAGCTCAAGTTTGACTCGACCATGATCGAGTTGAGTTTAAGTTTTCCCCAAATTGAGCTCAAGCAACATGCGAGTAGTAGTATATCATTTACACCCTATTTTAGACAACAATTTTCATTTCATATCATGTATTATATACCATTCCTTCCTTTTCCAATGATTTGTTTGTGCCAATGAGATTCTTTTTTCATTGCGATGTTGTAGAATATTGAAGAAGGGAAGGCCTATAAATTGGCTCTTTATGTTAAATTAATGGAACCCATTGACATATCAGTTTCACTAACAAGTGCGGATGGATTGCAAAGCCTTGCCACTGCTAACATTGTGTGAGTTTCTTTTATGTCATTAAAACATTTTTGAAGATCATTTGGATAAAACTACCTTATTTGTTCTAATTGAAATAAGAATTAATTTTATCTCCTCTTGCAGACCTGCTACTTTGGAATTGTCAAAATGGACAAAGGTTGAGCTTCAGCTTGAAGCCAAAGGATCAAATACAAATTCAAGACTTCAATTGACTACTACTAAAAAGGGTGTGATTTGGTTTGATCAAGTATCACTCATGCCTGTTGATACATACAAGGTAATTGCATATTGTTTATTATGTTCTTGCTTGTCTCATAATTGTCTTCGTCTGTTGCTATCCGCTAGATATTGTCAGTTATGCTCAATTGAATGTAATACAAAATTTAGAAGCCAACGTTGAGAAGAAGGATGTGTGAAAATTGAATAGTGAAATAAAAAAAAATGCTGCACCTCTATCAACCTAGTTGTTTTTCATTGACTAGAACTACCTGTAAGTTTATACATTGTAGCCTGAGATATTAACTTAGCTTGGCAAAAGTACATGCTGTGAGAATGATGATGGTTAATTATGTTACTTAAGAATGAAGATGATGCACCTTCCGCATATCATGGACCCTAAAATTTTTTCGTTCTTATATTGTTAACTGGATTCTGGACTTTCAAATCAGAGAATTGAAATGCAAGTTTCAAGTGAAAGGAAAATCTCAATAGGCCAATTTTAGTAGTATACGTGTCTATAGAGGTTTTCTTAAGCAGCTACCAAATTTATGATACACATTCAAAAAATTATGTCTCTTGTATACGACAGTTAAGAGGATGGAAAGAATCAAATGTAATAGAATAAGCCGCTATTTTTATTGTATTTTATTTTATTTTATCTTTTTCAACAAATAGAGTCATTTAGGAACATGGAGAGGATTTACATGATGGAAGTGGAATCTATCTGGTCTTTTTGTGTTGTATATATTGCTGAAATTGTGGTTATTGATTTTTATAGGGCCATGGTTTTCGGAAGGACCTGTTTTCCATGCTAGCAGATCTTAAACCCAGTTTTATCAGATTTCCAGGTTTGTGAGCATTTGTCTTGTAAAATTTATGTATATGCAACAAATCATCAATTGCAAAGATACTATTTGTTACCTACTGATGAGACTAGATAGATATCTTTTAATGGAATATTTAACTTAGAAGATGCCAAGATGGTGGACTCTGTAAAATCGTTTCGTATAGCACATTCAATTAGTTAGTTCTCACAAATTCATGTGCTTGCTCAAATTCTTAAGGTATTTATGTTTTGAAGATGATTTCTTAAATGGTAATTCAGCAACACCGTAATGTTTGGCATATCAAGCTTGTGCAATGGAATATTTAAGAGGTTGGTTTTTTTTTTATATAAAATTTTTAGTGATGCATTTAGCTTTTAAAAAGTGATAGGCTACTATTCTGTATGGAGATAAGGGATTAACTGTCATATTAGTTTGTATGGAGGTTTACTTTGCTCCTGTTGCTTTAGGTGGTTGTTTTGTCGAAGGTGAGTGGCTTAGAAATGCCTTTAGGTGGACAGCAACCATTGGACCATGGGAGGAGAGACCTGGTCATTTTGGTGATGTTTGGATGTATTGGACTGATGATGGGCTTGGATATTTTGAGTTTCTTCAGGTACGTATTTTAAGGTAACAGGATTGTAGACTTGTTCATAAAGTTTACAGGCATTCAAGAAGGGTTAGCTGAGTAGCAGACACTGTTGGCACATTGCAGCTTGCTGAAGATCTAGGCGCCTCTCCTGTCTGGGTGGTGAATAATGGTATATTGATTCGAGAAATGAGCTGAGATTTTATTTTATTTTTTTATTTTTGGTAAACAAATTGACAAATTCTAATATATTTGAGTGGTTCTATTCAGGAGTCAGCCACAATGATCAAGTTGATACATCTAGCATCTTACCATTTGTTCAGGCATGACTTCAGACTTTTTATATCTTTTCTATTTTAACTTGTCATTGCATAATTAATTAATTATACAGGATCTTGTTATCGGTCAATATACTTTTTTTAGAAAATGAGGTTTTTTTTTTCATTCACACAGCCTGTATAGCAGTTAAAAAGTTAGGACCTGTTTATTAGCCAATAATTTGCTTCTCCTTAGTTAAGAGAGTTTATTTATTTATTTATTTATTAATATGTCTAGCATGATTGGAACATTTAAAAAATGAAATAGTGCAGCATTGAAGAACTGATTTCATTTGGAATGGTTTTCTTGCAAGTATACCCATGGTAATCCTGTGTTCTATTTCTCTTGAAAACAGCAGGGTGTGCATCCCATGTAAAATATTTGCTGTGCGAAAGAATAATAAAATCTTCCACATGTGACTTGTATTAGAGTAACTAATAAACCCACATCAGTTAATCTAGTAAATATAGATTGCATATAAAAATTTGGGTATCTCATCCTATTAGCTTTAAGTTTTTGGTTGTTTTAAATCAAGATAATATGCTTGATTTGCATCTAGTATGGTCATGTAGAGCATGGACCGCTTTTATTACTTAGGATGAGAAGTTGTTTAAAAATAAAAATCATGTGTTTAGGTGTTAGAGGTAGTTCGGTAATTTCAATTTTTGGCTTAGATAGGTGTATTAAATCATGGGCATTGGTCTTGAATTTTATTATATGTTGGGTTTATGGATAAGTATAGATGAGTTTTATTTAAATAAGTCTTTCTCTAATCAACTTGCTTAGTAAGTTCTCAGATCTCTATGAAAAGAGAGTTTAGTCTTTTTTTAGCAATCAGTCAATGAAGTATTCTCTCTCTTTATTTTATAGCTTAATGCTTTATTTCATGGTGTGATTAGCTTTTCTTCTAAGTGTGCACATATCAAGGGGTTGCATTAGAGTAAATAATTGTCCCACATGGGTTAATTTAGTAAATGTGGATCTAAACATTACAAGTTTTGGCATGCATCCTGTTAATTAAGCTTTTGGTTGAATCAGGCCAAAATGATATTTTTTGGTTTGCATCTAACAACTTTTAATGCAAAGGACAAATTTGAAAAAATCTAAATTTTTTGCACAAATAATTATTAACTGATTTCATAGTGAGGTTAGATACCATGTAGACAAGCTTTAGGTGTTGTCTTTTACTGCAGGATGTCCTTGACAGTATTGAGTTTGCAAGGGGTGAACCTACCTCAAAATGGGGTTCTGTTCGTGCAGCAATGGGGCATCCTGCACCTTTCGAATTGAAATACATGGCGATTGGGAATGAGGATTGTGGGAAGAAAAACTATCGAGGTGACTTTTTCTGTAGTGAGGAATACCTATTGTCCTAGATCTCTACTGATGGGAAATGGTAAAACATGACCAATAACTTTAAAATGAATATTTAACATTTTCTTGATGTGATGAGGTCATAAGAATAATCTTATCTCAAATACTGCATCAACTCTTGAGAAACGAATATAAGCTAGAACAATTTTCTTTTTAGTTTATAAAGTTTAATAGCTGACAAGCTTGTTTTCTAGAATGAAAACCTGAGAAACCTTTTGTAATAATTTATTGAACATTGCTAGCTAAGTGATGCTGTTGCCTTATCGTTTCTTAAATTCAAACATGTTTCTTGAATATGTAGATGTGTGCTCAATATCTAAAATATTGTCAGAAATAAAGATTCTCGTTATATATCCATAATGGTTTTTTTCTGCATGAAATATCAACCTATTCTAATCTCGTTCATGGTACATTATGCTCATGTGATGGACATTTGCTATTTGGTTTTTGTATTACTTGCGCGGGAAAATAACTCAATTATTTTATCAATGATGTGAACATTTCTGACAGGAAATTACCTTAAGTTCTACTACACAATAAAAGCTGCTTATCCAGACATTGAACTTATTTCTAATTGTGATGGTTCTTCTACCAGATTGGATCATCCTGCTGATATGTATGATTTTCATGTACGAAATTTAAATGTTTCACTGTCAAGCTTATTTATTCTTTTATTTTATTTTTTGTTTTATCCCTGTTACATATAGTATACTGACATGAAGTTCCATTCTTGTTTTTTAGCCATTCTCTAAGGTAACTTTTTTCTTGGATAGATTTATACCACAGCTAATGACATGTTTTCGAGAGTTCATCAATTTGGCCACACATTACGTGATGCAAACAGCTCGAAGGTTTGATGAACTCTATATTTTCAATTTAATTAATGAGCCTTTGAAAATGGAAAGCTAAATCTCTAGCTGGTTCAATATGTAAACAAAGATGGCGAGTATTAGCAACTAATTATTTCTTTGTAGATTGAGAAACATGTTTGAAACATCATTTTTCTCCAGGCTTTTGTGAGTGAGTATGCAGTGACTGGAAAGGATGCTGGTACTGGAAGCCTTTTAGCAGCATTAGCTGAAGCTGGCTTCCTAATTGGGTTGGAGTTGAACAGGTAAATCTATTCATTATCCATCGGCTTTGTGTTCAGTACTGCAGAATGATTTCCATAGTAAATCAACAATTTTAAGAACCATCTTTGACGTATTTATTGGTTGCCTAGCATGTTTCAGGCTTCATTAAACCCTTGATTTAGTAGAATTTCTGAATGCTGTCTCTTAGTTGATCGGGAATTTGATGACTGTTTTCTTGCGAGATGTATTGACACTGTTGTAAATGAAGTTTGGTGAACTATGAACAGCAACCAAAACGTGACCTTCATTTTGTTACGGCTGATAGCTGACATTATGTTTAAGCATATAGATTGAGCTATACAAACCAGAAAATCTTATTTGCCATCGGAACATATGTGCTGACAGGACATTGTTGCTTTTTATGCAGTGATGTTGTGGAGATGGCAAGTTATGCCCCACTTTTCGTCAATGCCAACGACCGCAGGTAGCATGATTTTCTCTCCTTAGCTTTCGTAACTTATGTGTCATATCAATTTTGTTGTGATGCTAGTCAGGCTATATTTTCATGGTATTTTGAGTCGCGACACTAATCGACATTCTTGATGATATAACTGCAATTAAATCTATTTTTTCTTTTTGTGGTTTACTTTTGCATTTGATATTCTAGAGACTTAGTCTGAAGATATTGTTTTATTTAGGTGGAACCCTGATGCAATCGTCTTCAACTCATGGCAGCATTACGGAACCCCCAGTTACTGGATGCAACACTTCTTTAAGGAATCTAGCGGCGCCATGCTTCATCCTTCCGTACTCCAAACTAATTCATCATCATTGATTGCATCTGCGATTATCTGGACTAGTAAAGAGGATAGCAGCACTTTTCTAAAAATAAAGGTTAATTTTTGGTGATTTCTCCTTTTATTCATATTGTCTTTTGATAGATATTTTTATTCATTTTGATCTTTTCATTTCTTCCTTTCTCTTCGACAGAGTGACATTTTTATCATTTTGTTTCTTCATTCAGATTGTCAATTTTGGGAGCGATTACGTGGATCTTAATATAACTGTCTCTGGACTGCAAAATGCTATCAACTCAGTTGGATCGACGAAGACTGAACTCACTTCTGGTGGTTTAATGGATGAAAATTCTTTCGCAGACCCACAAAAGGTATGACATCGGACATCAAAACAGAAAGAATTTCTTGATAATGTCTATACGTACATGCCAAAATTTATCCGACAAATGTATTTCTGTGAGTTATAACAATTTGATGACATGTTTTTATTCGCTTGGTTTCGTATTTTCTGCAGGTGACGCCCTTTCAGAGTTTGCTCCAAAATGCTGGAACAGACATGAATGTTGAGCTTGCGCCGCATTCAATCACTTCATTTGACTTAAAACTTGTTCCTACGTCGTATATCGCTTCGATGTAAGACGAACTTGTAAATTTATAATACAAAGTTCTCTTGGTTGCAATCTGGTGAGCTAATTGGTTATATTTGGACTATGTGGTACTGCAATCAATAATAAAAACCAAAATCTATTTGGTTTTTTATAATACAAAGTTCTCTTGGTTGCAATCTGGTGAGCTAATTGGTTATATTTGGACTATGTGGTACTGCAATCAATAATAAAAACCAAAATCTATTTGGTTTTTGCATCCTTCTATTGGCATTTTGGCAGTGCAATGTTCTCAGTGAATGGTATCAAGACACAACCATTTTTCATTAACATATATATATATATATATATATATATATGACAATTTGGACCATCCTATGTTAGAGATGCGTGTAGGTGTAAAGTTAATATTTCAACACAACTGTGTCATTTCCTGTGTGAGCTGAGGTTTTAATCTATCCCTTCAGCCATACAGGAACATCTTATACATGAGATTTAATTTTATTAAATTTAGAGGTTTGTTGGTTAATACCTAATTTTTTATATATTATTAAGTTTTTTTTAAGTTAATGTGAAGTTTAAAGTTAAATTGTGGTGGTGCAAGCTCCTCATATTTTACTACAAGAAAATTACCTATAAGGCTTTTCTTAAATACATTTTTAATGCCCTAATTTTTTTAAAAAAATATACTTCATAAATTTTTATTTTTAGAAATTGTTATTTTTGTTTCATAATTTTAAATTAAAATAAAAATAATATACTAAAAAACGAAAGTTTTGGAAATACGGAACTTTTTAAATATTAAAAAAATTAAAGTGTCGTTTACTACACCTTAAAAATTATTTTAATAATTATAAAAAAAAATTAGATGTAAGTCGTCAAGTATCAACCCTTTCATTCCAAGCTTAGAATAAATTAAAAAATAAAAAATAAAAAAATAAAAAAAATGTGAACTACAAATTCATTTTCCAATAAATAAATAAAAATAAATTTCTTACAAGCGTTTTATAATTTTTCGAAAATTTCCAAACGTTGCCCGATAAACCCCGTGAAAGCGGGGTTTGGTTGCGGGAGGTGTCTCAAAAACCCTAGTTCATCATCCTCTCAAATCAATCAACGTCTTCAATTCGATTCTTCAAAATGCCCGGTTTTCCTCATCCTGGATCCCTCACGATCTGTGAAATCAATCGTGAACTCTGTGCGTTTGTTATCATTTTTTCTTTTTATGATGGATAGATTAATTTTTTTTTTGTTCTTGATTCATGTAGTCGTTGCTGAAAAGCTCTCAGATGAGCAAGCGAAGGAAACGTATGGCAAAATTCTTGTGAGTTTTTAAGCTTTCGTGAATCAACTGTTAAGATTATCCATGGAAATTTTGATTTTGCAATGCATTGTGGAGTTTGATGTGTTTTTTTTTCTTCTTTTGATTCTCTTTTTTTCTTATTTTGGAGCTCGATTTTTGTTCAGGGACTTGTTTTTAGTCCGGTTCCCTTCGAAGTGGATCTGTACCCATCTGATTCGGAGCAAATCAGAGAGCAGCAGCAGGTGACGAGTGAAGATGCTCGGAGAGGAGGTTTTGCTGGTTTCAAAGCTGACATTTTTGAGCTTTTGATCCGTTTTTTCTCTCCAAACTCTGTAGGTCTTTGGTTTTTTTTCTCCTCTTTCTACGAATAGGAACTATTGAATGAAACCATTGATGCTTTGTGCTTATGCCCTTTTAGGCACGATGTAGAAATTGTTTATATTTTCCTCACAATCTGTTATGCTTTGCTAATTACACTGTCCCATAGAACACTAAAACTTTCTGTAGGTTTCATAACAAATATTGTAATGGCCTGTGCTATTTGAATCATTGTCATTTCTATCAAATCCTACTTTCTTGGTGATGGTACAAGTAATTCGCATCGCCCTTTCTATGTCAATTTTTATTGTTGTGATTACTCACTTTCAATGGTGTAGGATGATTTTGCATTTATATGACTTTTATCTCTTGCTTTTGTTTTATCTGGATGATTGCCTTGGTATCTGTGGAACATATAAGGGAGAATGATAGTTGACTCTCTCAGGGTGATATCTTGATTTTCTAACAACTATTTTTCTAGTTGAATGTGCTTGCAGAAGAAGATGTCTATGGAGTAAGCTGGAATCCACATAAGCATTGTTTAGCATTTACCTCCGGTCGTAATCAAGTTACAATCCGTGATTATGAGGATTCAGGTTGAAATATATAGATCTTTGCTAATTCAGTCACACAGATTATTGTGCTGACTTTATTATCTGCCAGTTATGGGTTTGGAAATATATTATACTCTTAATTTAGGATGCTTTTCTGAACAGAAGGAAAAGATCCGTGTATTTTGACGAGTGAATACCAAAGAGATGTCAAAGCGCTTGAATGGAGACCAAACAGTGGGAAAACACTCGCTGTTGGTTGCACGTAAGTGGTATTATTTCTCTTAAATAAGTTATTTGAAAGTTTGATGTAGATGAGTCAATTTTCATATTCGCAGGGGTGGAATATGTATTTGGTCGGCTTCATACCCTAGCAATGCAGCAATGGTTAGACCTGGTATTGCCTCATCTGTTGGTGGTGTTTTTAGAGCCTCTGGAGTGCGATGGACCCTGGTGGATTTTCTCCGAAGCCCTGATGGTGAACAGATTAGTGCGCTTTGCTGGAATCCTGATGGAAGATATCCTCTTAGTAATAAACCAATTGTTGCTATCAAACTATAGACATGTTCTGTGTTGCATTGTACACTACTGCTTTTGTTTGATATGAAACTTATGGAATTGACAGATTGCCATGGGTTGAGCACTGTTTACTTTCTTTTAGAGCTTTTATAGGTAGTGATTCAGTAGATATTTTTCTCCATTTGAAATCAAATTGATTCTCAACATTTTCATTGTTAATTTTTTGGGAAAGTTTTGTCCTTGACATTCCCAAACATTTTTGGCATCTGCCTCATCTGGGAGCTCTTCATTCACGATCTGGGATGTTGCTCAAGGTACTCTGTTGTGCATGTAATTTGTTAAGTTGAATTGGATTGCACTTGTTTTATTCTTCATTCAGATTTAATCATGTCCTGGCTAAAATTATATTGAGAAGCATGCTTCTTTGAATCAATCTGTAGTTCTTATCTGGATTGGTGTAGTTCCTTAGTTTTAGTGCTTTATTCATTGAATTGGATTGCACTTCCTGTACATGTAATTTGTGAAGTTGCATTTGCCTGGACTTATTTTGTTGTAGATGCATATTTTATCTTGTATTGGCTATAGCTTTATATCAAAAAGTCTGTTATTTGGGATCAACCGGTATTTTATATTTTGAGTTGGCATAGTTCCTTTATTTATCTGGAAGCATCTTAGCCACAGTACCCTGAGGGCCACATATCTATTTCCTATGGAGTATAATATTCAATAAAAGCCTAATTTCCAGGAAATACTAATACTTAAATACCTACTTACCTTAGGTTTAGATATCTGAACTAGATTTAACATTATTTTTTCGCTAAACTTTTGCTCCCTGAAAGCATTTTTTATTGATAATGGTCAATGATGCAATGCAAATCTGCTACTTATGCATCTGTAGCAGAAGTACATCTCTTTTTTAATGCAAAGGATTGACAAGTCAGCATGATGTGCATTAGATTGCAAGATTTTATCTTATGACTTGTTTTATGTCTCATGACTTCCTAAGATTCTCATTTTGATCAACAGGTCTAGGAACTCCTATTCGTCGAGGATTAGGAGCTATATCAATGTTGAAGTGGTCTCCAACAGGAGATTACTTTTTCACTGCAAAGTCGTAAGTCCTTTTTCTAAGGGCACACTTAAGATGTTTGAGAGAACATGATTGTAATGTAATCTTAATTGAATTGGTGCATTTTGTACTTTGCAGTGATGGAACATTCTATATTTGGGAGACCAACACTTGGACATCAGAACCATGGTCTTCGACAGGTGGAAATGTTACTGTAAGTATAACAGTTATGTGATATGTTGTCCGAGTTGATTCAGTAGTAGCACTTTCAGTTGCAACTCACATTGTAATGTATGTATTCATGTCTAAATTAAGAATGGTTATATGTTTATACTTCATTATGTTATTTATGTTTGTCATTGGAAGAACTCTGCATGATGCCATTTGTTCCATCTCTAGGGCGCTGCATGGGATCCTGATGGACGCATGATATTGCTTGCATTCTCACAGTCCACAACATTGGGTTCCATCCACTTTGCATCAAAACCCCCATCTTTAGGTAAAGCAATGAATTTATCATTGATATTCAGTTTTGATCATGATCTTCCCGAGTTTTATGTTGATACGTGGTGTTCAGATATCCCTAGACTCGCATAAAGCATCATATTTGATGCTATAGCTGGAGCCCCACAAATATAATGGTGTTATGTCTTTATAAATAAATATTGTATGACATTTGGTTATCCGTTTAGGATACTGCATTGTTTGAGTTACATTTTGGGATTTTGAACTCTTTTCCTATTTCTTTTCTCAATGGAGGAAAACTTGTTCCCCACTTTTGCTAATCCAATGTAGTTTTTATTTATTCAACATATACTAATGCATGACATTGTAAGTCCTGCCAATTTGTATAAAGGATTTGTATAGGCTTTGTTATTTTGAAAGTGGTTATCCTTGCTGCTACCTGAATTTATACTAGTTTTGTTAACCATGATAGCAGACGTCTTAGTGTGGCTATGGGTGGTTCCCTATGCAGTTCATGACTTGGGAGCTCTATTGCTTATGGTACATGCAAAGGCTTGAAAATTGTGTAAAGTAATACTCCATCGATTTAAATTGATTTATGATCAGAGAGTCGGTTTTTGAAAAAATTGAGACCAAAATGTGGTTCATGTCTCATATTCATTTACCATGATAAGCAATAAGTGTAATTTTTAATTAGAATGCTGTTCATCTTTTGCTTTAAGCTATATGTTCTCTTCATGCTTTTGAAATTGCATATGATTGAGCTTTTTGGCTATTCCTATAGACTTGGGTTCGGTGAATGTAATAATCTTGCTTTGGTTTTGGCTTCAGATGCACATCTGCTACCTGTTGAATTACCTGAGATTGCCTCAACTGGCAGGTAAAATTTGTCTTTTATAATCTTATCCTTCAGATTTCATTGGTCTGTGTCATATTTAGTGAATTGAGTGTGAGGCCAATGTTTTCACCTTTTACTATGAACTGTTCCTATAATTGAGTACACATGTCCAAATTTTACCCCCTTTGGTTGTTTTGTGCCGTTTTTTCTTTGAGACGTAGTGTTGCCTACACTAAATCAGCCATGGTTATTTGTGGAAAGATAAAGATTAATGTTATTTTACTGTAATTTCAGCCATGGCATTGAAAAAATAGCATGGGATGCCTCAGGAGAGCGATTGGCATTGTCATTTCAAGGTGGTGATGACATGTATGATGGCCTTATTGCAGTTTATGATATTCGAAGAGCACCGCTCATCTCAACTTCATTAGTGTTAGTCCTACTCACTTCCCAGTTTCAATTATTGGATAACTTTCTTTCCGGCAATTCCAAGATTTGCCCAACACTTGTCTAAACAAGATTCTCCCTCTGAAATAAAAATCGCAGTGGATTCATCAGAGGACCTGGAGAAAAGCCAAAGCCCCTTGCCTTTGCCTTCCACAACAAATTCAAGCAAGGGCCACTTTTAACTGTGGTAAAAATCAATTTCAGTCCTCCATCCTCGCAAAAGTCGATATTTATATCTTTGACACACTAACTTAATAAATCAATTTTGAGTATGCGGTTCATCTTCCAAATCAGAATAACACCTTTCTTACTGCAGTGCTGGAGCTCTGGTTGGTGCTGTACATACCCCCTCATATTTCGCTCGCATATACTTCCTTGATCAAGGTAAATATTTTGTACTCCCTTTGTTCTTTTTTATCTGTCATAAATCCATGTTTTTTTTTATCTGTCATTTTCTAACATTAAGAAGCATTTATTATTTTTTTTTTAAAATTATCTTTAACACTATATTCAATTCTCTTGGAATTAAATATGTGAGAGAAATGTGAAAATATAAATCAGAGATAATTTTAGAAAGATAACTAATTTTTTATAAAATTTTGTAAAATAATTAAGTTTTTTGGTACGTGAGATTCGGTTAATCATGATAGATAAAAACGAATGAAGAGAGTATATTACATGAAATTAAATTCCTACCTCCAATTTTCTTCTAGTGTGTTTGTGAATGTGGCACCAATGTGATGAATCTAGAGACCATCGATCATTCCTGAAATCTTGTTTCATTTTCAATTGAAGTTCTTCATGTTGTGGACAAGAATGCAGCTGGATCGGAAAAACACAAGTTTCAGTTCATAAAATTTCTGCCTTCACTGTATCAATTTCATCGATGTTTTCAGAATCATACTGTGCTTGGTTTATGATGTTACCCCTGCGAGAAACCATTTTGATTATTTTGTTGAATGAATAACTTGTTCTTCTTGTGTTGATAATATTTCTTAGCCGCTTGAATCTGTCAAAGGATCAATCAGGATTAATATTTACTTGTAGGTACAATAATTAACCATTCTTTGTTTAGCTTTTTAGTCTGTTTTTATGATTTATTTGTGCTTCTTGTTTTATCATTTATGCGAAGGTTTATTTATTTATTTGCTTATTTTTTTACCGGAAAATTTAATCCTGTTTCTTATTAATTTGTACCGGGAGAAGAGAAATGATTAGTTTCAGGTTTATATAGTTTTAATTAGTGAATTGATGAGTTTTCATTGCAACGGGTTTTTATTTTTTAATTATAAATTAAGTGATATATTTTAACAAATAATATTTATTATATTAAATAAGTTTTTAAAATTTAATTACTAATTGGTGAAATATATAGTGATTTTTTTTGGGTGAAATAACAATCACAATGCAAGTGTTCTACCCCAACCAAGCACAGGATTGTGACTGGGATAGGAACTTGTTTTATAGTTTATAAAGAGAAAATTGGTTGCATGCCCAATAAAAAATTCATTTATTTATTTATATATTATTATCAAAACATTTATTTATTTATATAATTTATTACTATATAAAATAATATTTGTATCTGTCTTCCTCTTTTTCTCTTTTTTAAAATGAATGAAGAGTCTTGTATAAATGATAGTTTAATATTTTTATACAGTTTTTAAAATTGACTTTTTTTTGGTCTGAGTTATATATAAATAAATAGGAATGATTTATAAAAGTATATTTATTTAACAATGAAATTTATAGTTTATTTTTCTTATCAAATAACCTTAAATACAATTTAAATATTCTAAGTCAATCGATATGCAAGCTCAAAAGATTTTTATAAATGGATCCAAGGGGACAAGTCTCTAGCTCTCTAGTTTGCACATAAGTCTCATGGAGTTAATACCTTTATTTGAATTTTGAATTCACATTTGTTTTTTTTTTTCCTCGAGTTTTTTGGGTTACTGTTGCTAATCACTTGAACCAGTGGTTTTAACTAATAAAAAAAATTATATGCACTTAAAATATATTTTTTTTAAAAAGAAAATATGGATAAACTGCCTAAACACATGCGGTAGGTAAAAAAAAAATAAATTCAAATTATGTTATTATTTTTTTTTGTAAAGAAAAAAAAGAATTATTTGCCGAACAAAGATCGAAGAAGTGGCCAAACGTGCTGAACATAACTCCAACGTGAAATTTGACTCATTCCCAAATATTTGGATCTAATATGAAGTGCTCCTTAATTTCCCCATTTGGCCTCCATTAGACTCAACTTCCAACGTGATCATCACCACCATTAGTTATCTTCAATCTAAACTAAATAAGGTTAAAATTTTTATTTTATTTTATTAATTTAATTTAAATTACAGGTGTTGATTAATATAAATATTTTTAAAATTAATTATTAAGGGTTATGTGTTTGTATTTGAGTCAAATGTTATATTATAATGCAATGCATAAGCAGTTTTCCTTGTAATGGATGCCCATGAGATAATTTTTTTTAATCCAAAATAAATTAACCATTTTTTTGCCCCCTAGGAAATTTACTGGGTGGTACGAACTTTAAATTTTTTATATATAAATATAATTAATAATTATTTATCTAAAAAAAATATTAATTAAATTCATCAAATACAAAAACAAAAATTCCTCCAAAACCAATTCAATTTTATTGGAGGGGCCAATAGGGGGGAAAAATTATATTATCAAAAGAATTGCTTGCATAACCTATAAAAATAGTAATTATTAATACATCCTCATAAAAATCATATTTACTTATATTTCTCTCCTCCAAAAAATTTTTATATTTTATGAACATATAGATTACGAATTGTTTATATTCATTTTTCAAGTAATAAAAAAATTAAGTTGAATATAACCAAATAACAATGAATTTTAATAGGATTTAAAAACAAACTCTATTTTAAAACAAAATTTAATTTTTTTTCAAGATATGCAAGCAAAAGATCCTATATTATTGTTATTATTATAATTATTATTTACAGATCACGTGGCGAACACGTGCTTAGCTCTACCGTTGGAGTCGTTGGATTTCCCGCGAGAAACCCGCGGGAAATTTGGGATTGCCGCCCTGTTTGTTGTCCTGTCATCAACAATGGCACCAAAAGAACAGGACATACCAGCTCTCCATTTCTCTCTTTTCTTTTTTTTTGATTATAGAATTCAAACTATGCAATCATAGATTAGAGATATAGAAAAATTTTACAAGGGAAAAAGAATAATAATAATGCTATTCGTTTGGTCCTATGCTTGTTGATTCTCTGATTTAGCTTAGCTGTATTTGATCTAGAACATTGAGAGGGAGAGAGGAAGGAGAAAGAGAAAGACAACTCTTTGTACAAGAGTTTGATCTCCTTCCTCTCTTTCTTTCTCTTTCTCTTGAGAATCTTTTGTTTGGTTTGCTATGTTTGAGGATTTGATTGGAAAAAGATTGGATTTTGGTTTGAACTTTGTTCTTTGAGAGCCTTTTTCTATCAGAGATTATGGAAACTCAGGTGGCCAAGAGATTGTACCAAGTTTGGAAAGGAAGCAATGTAAGCCTTCTCTGATCTGATCTTTTATGAAATGTTTTGTTATTATTGTGTAATTGGTGTTTTCTTATGGTGAATTGTTTGTCAAGGATTGAGAAATGATGATCGCTTTTTGTTTGTCAAAATGCTTCTTTGAAAATCCATGCAGAATATATGTGTCTTGAGGATAAAGTAAAATGAGGGCAATGATTCAATCCTTGTATTTGTTTCTCTTTTGATATAATTTCAGCTTTGTTTTGCATCTGGGAGGTTAGTTTTCCATGTTGAGATTTGATTTTTGAGACCTCTTCTTTGCTGATATCAAAATCTGAATTTGTATTCTAATGTAAAACAATTCACAGAGATCGATTACCAAAACAATGATTTCCTTGCTCTTGCATGGCATAGTTCTATATATATATATATATATATATATATATATATATATATATTGTTGAAAAACTATTCATTTTGTTACCATCCATAAAATCTGATAGCAATACTTGGTTTCATTATTCTCAGAGGTTTTTCTGTGGTGGGAGACTGATATTTGGTCCAGATGTGATTTCTCTCCTTATGACAATTACTCTTATAGCTGGTCCTTCGATAGCATTTGCTTGTCAAATTATCGTAAAAATCCATAACAGGGAGAAGCTTGCACACCATCATCATATGTACGAGCATAGTCATATACTTGGTTATCCAGTACTAATTGTGACACTAATCGTCACATTAGCGGTGAGTTATAATCAACTAATCATTGTTTCGTTCATTGGTATTGTAGAATTTCGTTCATTAGGCCTTTTGATTGTGGAAATTTACGATTTGTATGTCTGGTGGAGGATGCAGGATTTGATTTTTCTCTTCTTGACGTCCAGTAGAGATCCAGGAATAGTACCAAGAAGTGTTCGCCCACCAGAATCAGAAGAAACATTTGATGGTGCTACTCCATCAATGGAATGGGTCAGTGGAAGAACTCCACACTTGCGATTGCCGCGGACGAAGGATGTTAGCGTAAATGGTTTTGTCGTAAAAGTGAAGTACTGTGAAACATGTTTTCTATATCGCCCACCCCGTGCCTCTCATTGTTCGATTTGCAACAATTGTGTTCAGAAGTTTGACCACCATTGTCCATGGGTCGGACAGTGCATCGGACTGGTAAGTTCTTCGCATATATCTCCTGGTTTTGGATGTGGAATTTTTCTGAAGATTGATAACTTATATTCAAACAAATTGCAGCGTAACTATCGGTTCTTCTTCTTGTTTATATCATCATCGACATTTTTATGCATTTATGTATTCATCATCTCATGGCTGAATATTATCGGCGAAAGGAAACACTATACCTCATTGTGGAAGTCCATGACAAGCGAGGTCTTATCTCTTGTTCTCATCATTTATACATTCGTCGCTGTCTGGTTCGTCGGTGGGCTTACTGTGTTCCATGCCTACTTGATCAGCACAAATCAGGTAGATTTTTTTTATACAAAAAATTCATGTGCTTGTAAATGCCAGTATTTTAATTTGATTCTGAAAGTTTTCAATGTCGATAATCGATAACATATATTATTGTTACTATAGATTATTAAATTGCTTCATGCTGATGCTGCAGACTACTTATGAGAACTTCCGATACCGTTATGATAAGAAAGAGAATCCTTACAACAAAGGGCTATTTGGAAACTTCAAAGATGTCTTCTTCTCAAAAATACCATCTTCGATGAACGACTTCAGATCGTGGGTGTTTGAAGATTCAAAAGAAACCGGAACTCATATTTCAACTAATGGAATCAGTATCATCAGTTCGAAGGAGAAAATTGACATAGAAATGGGCATGAAGTGTTCACCAGACAGTAGTACACCGATTCCGAGCATATTACAGAATCTGGATTATAGCATCATTGATGATAATCTTAAGATGAATAATAGGCAGGAGGCTGATGTTAATCCTGATCCTTTCGATTTTCCAACTGCTCAAGAACCTCTAGTTGAAGGATCAGGAGATGCTGATGTATGCTGCAATGAGACACATGGACAAATTGTGACCGACACACCCAATGTAACTATCAGCACAAATGAAATTTCAAATCCAAACATAGGCGATGGCGAGCTACCACAGACATGAGGTATATATATTTATTCAAATGATTTTCTTTGATATCAAGTATAAAGTTTTCTTAAGTTTCATAATGGCATGTAAATAAGGGCCATCTGTTTCTCACAATCTTCACAAATGATATGTGCTTTGCATATTTATGTGTTAACAGTTTGACAGAAAATATGAAGTAACTGAGAAGCAAATTTCGTATTGAGCATTTCTGTTATGTATTATACCCATTGCTCACAAAGTTTATAGTACAATTCTAAACTGAAGGATTTATATCTTGTGCCGCATAAGGTTTTCAATTTTTGAGCATGAACTGAGTATATTCCATCAGAAATCAATATTCTGGTCTATTATTGGCTTATCAAACACTGCAGAACATCACAACTATATCATTTTGAATTGTTGGTTTTCTGAATGTTGAAATAAACGAGCACCTGCAGAAAGTTCTAAATTGTTGCTACATCTATAGAATCAATCAAAACTACATGATACAGTTTAATTGGTCACAAGATATCTCACCTAAATGCAAATTTAGTGCGAGAACAACGATTATAGGCAAACCGGGATTATTGTATGTTTGTAAGACTATCTAAAACAAATTCAAGGATCATTGACATTTGCCTTTTGCAGGTAAGTGCTCTAATGAGGAGTATGTAAATCAGATTCAACAGAGTTTGTAAACAGGAAAGAAGAAGGAAGAACAAAAATAATAATTCAGTGCAATCTGTCTGTCCAATTCACAATTCAGGCTACAAATTTGCATTTGTTTTCAGCATGTAAGCATGTCCATAGTTTGCCTGGAAACAAGATATGTGCAGTATAAAAAGACAAGTGTGCATGCAATCATCTTTTTGTCCCTTTGATATTCTCAGGAAACAGTAATTTATGTGCATTCTGTAGATACTTTTAGTATGAGTTTTATCTTGTAAAATGAAGTTTATTGTTTGTACAAGTGGAAATACAAACATGTTAATGTAGTTTCTCCAAAATAAAATTTCATCATTTGTTTCAAATACTGTTGATCAAAACAACTGAAACATGCAGATACCATTCAATTTTCTTGAAAATGATTTCTCATTTCCAACAAGATTAATACATTAATTGGCAGCAAAGCCTTCAATATGTTGTAAACAACAAAAATATCATATATGCAGGAAAGATTCAAATTCCAAATTGATCGAAAAATTCATGTTTGGATGTCCTGTGCACATACCGCATTTCTGTTAACTATAAGTAGCCATCTCGGCGATCTTGCTCCTCGGCTTCCTTGTTAGCAGTTTGAACAGATTTGAACCACAAGAAAGCCTGCAGTCAAAAAACAATGTAAACAAACAAAATCTCACTCAACAAAACAATGCAAGAAAAGAACATCAAAAGTATGAATATTACCGATGCAGGTATTCCTGTGAAGACAAAAAAGCCGAGCAATGGTGCATAAAACACACTATCAGAATTCACGACCCCAAATACGGGTTTTTGGTTCGAGTACTCGAATATAGAACCAACCTGCGAATATAACAAGACTTAAATTTTATCATTCTTCACCTGCAAAGTCTAAAATGAAAAGAAGTAATTACCGCAGCTATTGCAGTTATAGCTGATGCAAGTAAGTATGCATAGTATGGTATCTCAAATGCCGGTTTAGGACTTCCATTGGCTTTGCCGCGAGCCCAAGGAGGTGGCTCATCGGAGTCAGGTCTAGCCCATGAAGGGATCTTCTCATCTGATTGGCTTGGTTTTGCTGAACCTTCAGTAGCTGCAAACACAATGAATCTATTGTAGAATCGGCTACCGTGCTTCTTGTGTCGGCATTGACTTCTCTTCCAAATGCTGACTAAATTCAAATTTTCTAGAGATGCAAATGACCTCAATTGGAGACACCTTAAATTGTAATGTTTTCTTGAGGCATTAAAAGGATCGAAACCGCATAGCGAGGCTGTGGTACTCATTGTATCTTTATGATGCTGTTGTTGTCACTAGAGAAATTTATGCTGAAACTAGACAGGAACACATTGTGCACAAGTGAGTTGTCATTTGAAAAAGATAATTTAATCAATCAAATGTTGTTCTTTAGATTGATAGTTTAAATCCTCAATGTAGCAAATAATATATATATATATATATATATATATATGTCATTTCTCTTGAATGATATAGATAACCAAAAAAGTTTAATGTTTGAGAAATTGTTGAACAAATAAGAAGGAATCAAAAGAGCAATTCTTTTTTGGCAAATTACTGTGAGTTTCCTTCTGATTTCTTTTCTGAAAACAGACAATTCAATAATAAAATGAATATCTTAACAACAAAATGAGAGAATTGGAATGCATTTCAATTGTAAAATATTCTGACTCTGCATAAATAAGCTAAGAAGAAACAAATACAAAAAAAAAAGTCACAAGCAGGTTGAAATAAAACATCAAAAATATTGAAGAAAAAAAAAACATTTTCTATATAGTTTGAAGAACAAACATAGGACCCATTAATCAATGTATAAATAATTTTCTTTAAAAAAAAAAAGGAATGCTTACCAATTTTCTCCATTGTTTTTGTGAAGTGGGAGGAGTGATTAGGAAAGGAAGAAGAAGATGAAGAAAAGGGAAGGAGAGGATAAGGAACCGGTGAACTTAAAACTAGTTCGCTTATTTTGTTGGGAAATTGGCCAAAGAGCCTCGAGATCCGTGCAAATAGTGGAAAGATATATGGGACATTGATTGCTTGGTTTACAAAATAAAAAAATAATTTTTAAATAAATATTTTATTTTATTTTTGTCCGCTCCACATAGATTGCCACCTTGTTTTGACAAGAAAAATAAAAAATCAATTGTCAAATAATTTAATAATTTAATAATTTACGGGGGATGTATAAAAAAAACTTTGTGGTTTTTATAGGGTGTTTTTTTTTTTCATTCCATGACATCTGTTTTTTTTGGATTTGTAAAATGCTATGTTTTAAAAATTAGATCCGATTAGAAATCAGTTGAGTGAATGATTCACAGTAAGTTACACCAGTCGGTTCAATTGAATTTGATATTTTTAAAACTAATATTTTTTTTTAAAATAGAAAAAAATTATAAAAATTTAAAAAATAGAAATTAATAAATTATAAACAATATAAAAAATTTGTTAATAAATATAATATATATATATATATATATATATATATATATATAATTTTACAAACACAAACCACATAAGTCAATAAAATAAAAATTTTATTAACAAAAGTGGTTATTAAAAGCTCTTACATAAAAATTAATTAACAAACTTTCAATTTCAAAAAATTCAACAAAAAATAATAAAGATGGTGATTCATATTCAACAAGTAATAATATCATCATCAAAGGTGGAAAAATAAATAGGTTATCATTAAAAAAAAATTTAAACCAATGTTAAACCTGTCATGTCTAACCAGTTTACTGGTGAATAGGTTTAAAAATGGTTCAGTCGTGATTTATTAAAAACTGGTTTTATGTGAGTGATTGAACCATATTGGTGGTCGGTTTGTGGTTGAACTGGCTGGTCCAATCCAGATTTTAAAACATTGGTAAAATGAGAGAAAATCATTACCAAGCAGTAAATGGTGTTAATTTATATGGGCAAAATCATAATTTCATTTAAAAGCCAATTTATATGACATAAAATATATATAATTTTTTTAGGGTATTTTTTTTAAAATATTGTAAATAAAATAAATAATTACAGAAATGCACATTTTTATAGATTAATTATAGAAATATGCACCCACTGGTGGAGCCCATTTTTTAATTAATTTTTAATCCCATGGAGTCTTCTTCTCCGGCTAATTGTCTTTTCTGTCAAACTCGGAGTACAGAATCATAACAAAAAATAAACAGCAAGTCATCAGTAGGAGAAGTCCAAACAATGCTTGGATGATTATTCAAGAAGGCAAACCATGAAGAACTGAAAATGATGCATCAAATACTCAACAGTGGATCAGGAAGTGATGCTTGGAATACAACATTGTTTTGCTGAGCGCTCCTGTAAAAATTCAAAGCTTAATGAACTTCAGTTTCAAGAACTGTAATCAATAGCAAATATGAATGAAAGTGTGCATTATTTTGGTTTTTAAAGTTGGACCGATGTCTAATCCTGCAAAGAGCATTAGGGGGCGTTTACTTTGTCGTAAGTGGGGGGTGTTAAGATAATGATGTTTATTTTAGTTTGGTTAGGATATCTTTGATTTAAATATTTAAGTTAGTTGTGTGTTGATTAAAACTCAAATTAGTAGAGATTATCTTTATAGAAATTTGCCTTTATAAAGGCTTCAATGATTATGAATAAAGTGTGCAGTTTTCTTCATCTCTTCTTTTAAGTTATCAGGGGGAAGTGGAGGAAAGTGGGGAAGTGGTAGGAAGTGCCACTTTCTTGAAGTAGGGGAAGTCATATGACTTCTCCCACTTCTGATGTTCATTTTAAAGGAAGTGTCACTTCATGGAAGTGTTCATTTCTCAACTTCTTGTGTTCATTTCAATGTTTTCAGAACCGGACCAGGAAATGAACCGGCCAATCAACTGGGTCATGGGTCAATTGGTTGGATCGGATGACCCGGTTTGGTTGAACCGGATGACATAATAATTATATTAATATAATAAATATATATATATATATATATATATATATAATATTATATATATTCTCCAAAAAAAAAAAGAGCAATCAAAATAAGCTATGAAATCTTTTTCCTATCTAAAAAAAATTGATTGCAAGCTACTAAAAAAAAAAAGCAAGCAGGATTGATCCGGTTGAAGAGAAGCGAAAGTCGGAGATCACTTGGCCCGTTGTTGGGTTTTTTTCCGAACTCCAAACTAGTCGAAAATGGCAGCCTTCTTCTCCTTGAGCGCTTCCCATGGCTTCCACCTTCTCTTTAGCAGCAACGCCACAACCTCCATCGAAGCTAAGATTCACGTTAGTATATCGTTCAGTGGATTTTGGATTTTGGTTCTTCAAGTGGAGATGGTGGAAATGGGAAGGTTCCTTCTGGAGGTGGTGGTAGCTGCTGTGATGATGACTTTGGTGATCAAGATGGGGGAGAAAAACAGGGTAAAACGGATCTTAAGTTCGTAACTTTAAAACAAAATTTAGAACCGGGGTCAACCCGGTTCTGGTCAAACCGGCCAGTTCGCCGGGTTTGACCGGGTTGACTCCCAGTCAACGAGTTCCATTGAACCGGACCGAGCTATCGGCCGGTTCCCGGTTCTGCCGGTCCGGTTTTCAAAACATTGGTTCATTTAGCATGAAGTGGTGTCACTTCAGTATGGACTTCCAAAATGTGTTTCTTTTTACGTAAATGAGGGAAGTAAAAAAAATAATTAAAAAAAATTAAATTTTAATATTTTTACATAAACTTCAATAATTTAATAATTTTATAAATTTATATTTTTTATTCAAAAGTCTTTTGATTATTTTATTTTATTTTTGTAATCCACAAATTTAGGTTGTAATCCCTAAACTTGAACAAGATCTTTTACATTAATTTTAATTAATTAGTAAATTAAATTCATTATTATGGATAACAATATCAACCTTGACAAGCTTCTCACAATCCAACTTCTCGTCAGAGCTCAAATCAAGTACTCCATAGTGTATCTTATCTTCGCTTGTGTGAATCAGGATGTAAATGGGGCGGGGATTCCCCGAAATAACCACCCTGCGGGGCAGGGAACGGGAGAAAATCCCTCCCCGCCTCGTGGGGCGGGGTGGGGAGGGCATTCCCCACCCCGGGGGATCCCAACCCCGCTCCCCGCTAGGATCCGAGATTCCTCGATTTTTAATAATATATATATATATATATATATATATTGAACATAACTTATATGATTATTTATCTATTTTTTTTTTAAAAAAAATTAATATGAATATAAGATTATAAGGACAAAATATTTGGATTTTAAAAAATATATATTTTTGGTATTTATTAATATTGTTTTAGACTTTTAGTAATACTAGTGTTAATGCCGTGTGATGTACGAATATAATTATATTTTTTTAAAAAAATTAATAATTTTTTTTATTTTCAATAAAAATTAAGATAAAATTAAGATTAGATAAAATAAGCTATTTATCAACTTTAAATATATAATATTTTTAAAAATTAATTTTATTATATATTATGAGATAAACTAATAAAAATTAGTTTAAAATAATATAATTTAGTATTATGTTATAGATATTTTAATATTATTATAATAATATTGGTAGAATTTTTATGAGAAATTGACAAGTGTAAAATAGGTCTTCTACTTTAATATATATATATATATATATATATATATATATATATATATATATATATATATATATATATATATTGATACATAGTATTATTATAATTTTATGTAATAAAAAAATTGGTGGGGGGCGGGGATTCTACGACCCCGTGGGGATCCCCGCGGGGGAGTGAGTGGGGAGAATTCCCCCCCTCCCCCCTCCCCCGGCGCAGGGAATTTGGAGGCAGGGAATCCCTGTCCCGTGGGGATGGGGATCCCATTCCCTTCCCCTCCCCGCCTCGCCCCATTTATATCCCTATGTGTGAATGCTTGATTTTAACTTCTTCACAATTAGCAGAATCACAAGCTCGGACGGAGTTTGCCGGAGAAAAAGATAGTTGGCGGCTAGAGAAAAAAACTCCATGGAATTAAAAATTAATTAAAACATGGGCCCCATCAATGGATACACATTTTCGCAATTAATCTATAACATGCACATTTCTGTAATTATTTATTTTATTTACAATATTTATAAAAAAGCCTTTTTTTTAAGTTTATTAATTTCTCCCAAAATTTCAATTAAAAAAAATTAAATCTCAAAAATCAAACAAAATTAAGTTAAAAAAAATCATGTTTTTTAATGTCACGTAGCGGTTTTTTATATGAATAAATAATTTTGCTCTTGCCAACATAAAAAAAAAAAAACACCGTTAAAGGTTTTTTCTTTGAAAAACCACATCCACAGATATGTAAAAGTCAAAAACCATAGGTTTTGTTTTCTTTTGTATTTTTTTCAATAATTTTTTCAAAATACCTCAAAGTGGTTGAGAGTTGTTTTTGTCCATATATATATATATATATATATATATATATATATATATATATATAAATCTAGAATTCTTTATCTTTACATGTAATTTTTTTTAAGAACAAATATATTAAGCTATTAAAGATATTCTTTTAAAAAAAAAAATATTTACAAATGGCGATAAACGCCCACCCCCTCACTCAAGGGGGTGTTATAGGGAGAAGTAGGTTTGGAGGACCATTTGGGGATTTACTATGCGGGATGAGCTAATATGCAGTGTAATGAAGACCTTTCGTGTGCATCTAAGATTCCAAAATAATATATCAAGGACCATAGCCCTACGATAGTAAATTCCCCCTACATACAACTTTGGAGGGATGATGAATACGACTTCTCCCACAAAAGACCCACACTAGACTCAGTGAATAGTGAATAAATAATATTTTTACAGGATCATGGATGCGGGGTTTTAAACAAGCGCTTGTCCATTCACTACTAAGGTGTTGTAACATTAGACCTTGCTAGTGTCGTCTTAAAGAAAAATTTTATTTTATTTTGTTTTGATTTTAGAATTTAATTACTTTCATAAAATCTAGTTATTAAAATAAAAAATTATGTCATCTACGAATGTCCGTAGATGCATTATTCACTAGATTTGTTTGTTGGCAACCATTATATCATTATCTAACAACTATTATTTATGCAAATACTGTGTAAAGTTACTATATATGATCACTATTGCTATAGCTACTGTGGATGTCCATAGATTCAAAATCTGGGAACGTCTCTAGATGATAGGTTATATAAAACTAATGTTGTTATGTTTATACTAGCACTTATCAATAGATCTTGCTAAGGAGGTTCACATGCGAGGAGGTTGATAATTGATGGCATTTACGAAAACCATTATACTTGGCTAGGCATGTAGACAAGGATGTGTGTGTGAAACTCTCTTAAAAAGCTTTGCTCTACCAATAAAGAGTGCACTCAACCATCACACACACCAGGCCTAACTGCCAACCATCCACTGAAAGAGGAAGTTCCTCTCTGCAGCTAGCACGGTTCTTGTTTTCTAGTGTTAAAGAGTCTGAAATAAGTCTTACACATGTCTAACGTTCCCTGACCACTAGAACCTAGAGAGCCCCCGCTAGTGCCTTCTTGGGCCGAAATCACAAGAGCTTCCAAAACTAGGGTGATCTCATCCTTACCGGTTGATGGAGCCATCCTGGAGAATCTGAAACAGAGTGTTACTGATGTTTTTCATGTGGATGAGGATACCAAGTTGAGGGCAAGGATGCGATTCCAGCATGCTTTGTATGCCAAACTGTTTGGTAAAGCTCCAGCTTGTGAATATGTCAAGGCCACTCTATTGGGCCAATGGCAAGAGTTTGGAAGGATACTAATATCTGATATGCTAAATGGTTTCATGCTAATTAGATGTAAGAGCAATGAAGTGAAATAGAAGATCGTTTCCGGTGGACCATGGAGTGTGAATGGGATGACCCTCCAAATTGCAGAGTAGCAACCATATTTTGAGCTAACGACAACCAAACTTTCAAAGGCGATGGTTTGGGTGAAACTACACAACCTCCTAGTGGAATTCTGGGAAGAAGAAGCTTTGAAATCCATCACGGAACCATTGGGACACCTTCTCAAGGTCGTTGAGTATATATCCTCCCTATCTAGAATCAAATTTGCCAGGGTTTGTTTGGAGATTGATTTAGCCCATCCACTGAAGAGAGGATTTTGGCTTGAGGATGATGATGGCAAGGTTTTCGTCCTCATCTTGTATGAACGCTTTCCGACGTTTTGATACCAATGTGGGATGGTTAGACATAAAACTAACACTTGTAGTCACCACTGGGGACTTGTTCCTGGGGACTTGTTCCTGGGGACTGATCCATCATTAATCATGCACTTTTTTAGCCTTTGTAATGGTTTCCCCTTCCTTTCTTGTACAAACTAGTCCTTTTAGTTATTTTGTTTGTAGAAGGTTGGAGCTGACCAAGAAACTCTGTAGACTGAGAACCAACTTCTCTAAGGCACACCACTCACCTATGGTCTGTGAAAGTACCTGTGGTCTGTAAAGTTAACTGGGACCCAATTCCTGTCACTGGCTATAAAAAGGCATCAAGAAAGGGTTTTGAGGGTAAGAGAAGCAAGGAGCAAAAGGGTGGCGGCTGGAGAAGAGGAAAAGGGACTTTTGAAGTCTCTAAAAGGGGTTGAAGAAGGAGAAGAGGACTGGAGAACTGAAGACCAGATTTTCGTGGACAACATAGGGAGTTTTCCAAGCCCTATTGTGTTGTGTATTTTCATGACTTTTATTCGTCCTATTTTTCTTTGTAATTGAGACATGGAAGTGTAAAACTTCTCTTTAGGTTTGGGATTAGCCCAAAGTAGTGATTGTTTGATGGGTTGTTACTTTTGTATAGATCTTTTGTGCTTAAAGGTAGATTTCTTTGAGTTGGCTTTTGATTCAAGAATCATAGCTTGTGAGTGTGAAAGCCTTTCTTGTTTTATCTCAGAGATCAAGGTTAACTGAAAGGTTAATCAAGGTCTTGGAATTTCTTAAGTCACCCTGAATTTACTAAAAGGTAATTCTTGAGGGTTCATCATATAATCATTGATCTTATTAGGGTTTTGAAAGGGTTCATCTACCACGAAAGTAGGAGATGGCCTAATCAAGATCAACTTGTTATCTCTTAAAAGAGAGTGACAAATAGTTGAGCATTATTACCCGTCAAATAATCTACTCAAACCAATTTTAGATCCAAACACATTATTCATTGCTCTTTGAGGTGAGTTCCCAAACCTAAGTTCATCCAAATCTGAATCCTAGTCCACACCCCTGCATCTCTGTATTCCTAATTTGTGTACTTTCTGCTACTTTATTGTTTTTATTCTCCCATCTTTTAATTGCCTAGATAGCCTATTGTTGCAATAGATTAGTAATCATGCTTGGTCCTCATGGGATTGATAACTTATTTACTACTTGGCAAAACCGTGCGCTTGCAGTTGTGCAACAGGGACGAAGCTGGGGATGTTTACTCTGGTAAAGGAGTTGGTAGTGGTCCTAGGTTTAATCCTCCGAAGAAGGAATCTTTAGTTAATGCAACAAGTTTGTGTGGTTCCAACAGTTCGGCGCCTGAATTGGAGCAAATCATTCCTAAAGAGCAAGATTCGGTGCCTGGATAGTAGTCTCTTGACATCGTGGCCGTGAGAGCGGCCGTGGACGTGGTATTGCGGGCAGCCCTGTTTCACATGCTCTGCATGTGAGAGATGGAAACGTAGCGGGTGATATTCGAGCCATTGATGCCAATCAATCCCATGGTAGCCTAGCCCCCAGTCCAACACAACCACAAAATGATGCGTCCTCTTCCAAGACTCTTCATGGTGGTTTATGTGGTAATTGGAGAGGAAGAGATGGAAAAATTGTATCGTCTCGTCAACATCAATCTTTCAATCCTTTGCCTGGGGAACTAGAAGAACACAGTTTGGCGATACCTACTCAATAGCTCCTTGAATTGATCGAATGAGAGAACTTCAGCACAACCACAGTTCCTAATGTCAGCAAAGTTGATAAAAAAGGTAAAGAAGTAGTTTTGCATGGGGATCTAAACACAGAGAGAGTTACAACACAAAAGGTTGTTTCCTTGGGACCCACTCAACAACTTGGTAAAATGGGAAAGAAGAAGGCTTCCACGGCTGTAGAGGTGGCTCAGAAAAGCCCTCTTCTCTATTACTTTTCGAATAAAAAACCTAGTGATAGTCTAGAGGAAGATAACAATCTTCATAGTATGTTGGTCGACAAAGATGAGAAAGTGCTAGCAAATGGCAGGGCCTCCTCTGATGAGTTTGAACAAGCTATGTCTTAGTCGAAGTGGTCAAGTGAAGATAACGATATGGAAGATGAGCTTCGTGATGACTTAACATTAGGGCAAGCCTAGGAGGAAATCCGAAAGGAAGCTTTAGTTCAAAAAGGAAGCCTGCTTCAAGAAGTCACCCCAAAAAAAGGGAGAATAGAGGGAAGAGGGAGAGGGGCCTAGGAGATCTTCTCTTGAGTCCATTCCCTTTGGTTTAATCCCTTCTACTTCTTTTCTTCTTGACTGTTTCAATTCTCCTATTCTCAGATTTTTGTTTCTAGATTTGTTTATAAAGAGTGCTCTAAAAGTTGTTTATTGGAATTGTAAGGGGGCTTCCAGGCTTGATAACAGAAACAAGATTTATTTGATGTCTCAGTAGCACAAGCCTATGCTAATATGTTTAATTGAAACCAGAGCTGATACTGCGAGAGTTTTTCGCTTTTGTTCCAGGTTTTCTAGAGGATGGGGCTAGGTAGCTTTATTACTAGCGGGTATTTAGGAGGCATCATCACTCTTTGGAGGAAGGGGACTTGTCGTGTTACTCCAATAGTGAAATCAAAACATATCCTTCATTTGGTACTCTCCACTCCTTCTCTAGATACTTGGATTATCTCTGTTATTTATAATAGTCATCTGGTTAAAGTTCAGAAAAAGGTCTGGGGTGAACTTGAGCAGTTGACCCCTCTTGATGTTCATTGGAGCATCATAGGGGACTTTAATGTAATTGTAACTGGCGACGAACACAAAGGAGGTCGTTTCTCTTATTACAATTGTAAGGCCTATTTTTTCTCTGATTTCATCACTAAAAATTCTTTGCTTGACATTAGTTTTATCGGTCCGACCTTCTCCTAGTGCAATGGTCAATCTGGTCTTGCGAGAAGATGGGCTGGACTTGATCGATGTTTAGTAAATTATTGTTGGCTTTCATTGTTCAAGTCTTATAACATTTTACATCTCCCTAGAACTCTTTCAGATCATTCCCCCATGCTTTTAACTGAATCTCGCAATGCCATTCACAACCATAGCATTTTTTGTTTTGAAAACCATTGGTTGGATTATAACGATTGTCTTGCTTCTGTTAGAATTGCTTTAAATTTGCATGCTCATTCTTCTCCTATACATGCTTTTACCCACATTTTAAGTAGAGTTCATTCTAATTTGTTTGCTTGGAGGTGCAAAAGTATTTGTAATCTTGATAGGGATATTAGTGCCACTGAGGCGGTTAGCATCCAGGCTTTAGAATCGGAGGGTATTGATAACTATTTTGATGATACTTATAATATCAATCTGAATATTTTGTATAACAAGCACAGGGCTTTGCTCAAACAAAATGCTAAAAAATGGGCTCAAAGATCTAAGATTAATTGGACTCAAAATGGTGATCTTAATACCTCTTTTTTCCACAATTGTGCTAGAATAAGGAAACTTTCCAATTATATCTCTTACATCATGGATAAGTTTGGAAATAATTTTACAGATTAAGATCAAATTAGCCAAACTTTTGTCAATCACTTTTACCAGCTTTAGTAGGACCCTAATCCAATTTCTTTTAATTACATTCTTCAAGCCCTCCCTGATGAATTGATTACCATTTTGGCTAGTGATTGTGCCTTTTTAACTAGGGAAATAACTAAGGATAAGGTTTTTCTCACCATAAATTCCCTTTTCCCCTGATAAAAGCCCTGACCTTGATCGTTTCAACTCTGAGTTTTATAAATTCTTTTGGGATGGGATTGGTGATCATCTTTGCTATGCGATCAAATTTTTTTTTTTTTTGAAATTGCTCGTATGCCTAAAGCATAGGGTAAAACTTACGTGGCCCTAATTCCTAAGATTAAGAATTCTAACAAAGTCGCTAATTTTTGACCTATTTTTTTTATGCAATGTTTGTTATAAAATTATTACGAAATTGCTGGCTAATCGTCTTACAAGTATTATAGGGAAACTGATTAGTAGACAGCAATGTGGTTTTGTTCCTGGACATACTTCTATGGATAACATTATTGTGGTCCAAAAGATGGTCCATTTTATCAGTCATGATTTCTCTAACCCCCCAAGGATGATTATTAAGGTAGACATTGAAAAAGCTTATGATACTTTAAATTGGCATGCTATTCTTGCATTCTGAGTAAAATGGGATTTCCTAGCAAGTGGGTTTCTTGAATTCATACTTGTTTGAGAGCTTTCTCTTTCTCCCTCTTGATTAATGGCCAACCTTCTTGTTAGTTTTCTTCTTCTCGTGGTGTTAGATAAGGGGATCCTATCTCTTCTTATTTTTTCATTATGGTTTCCCAAATTTTGACGAATATGCTTAACTGAGCCAAGTGCATGAGAATGATTCATGGCATTTATAAGGATCTTAATTATGATTTTAATCACATGTGTGCGGATAATCTCATCTTGGTTACCTTTGCCACCAGAAAAGGTAGCAAGAAATGTCACCCTGTGTTTAGCCATTTACCTTCCCTTGACTGGTCAGAAACCTAATATTTCTAAATCTAAGATTTACTGTCACGCCTTGACCTATGGGCAACAACCGCTGTGACAACCCAAGGAGGGATACCCCATCACTCAACCCTCAGGCCATTGCAAGGCTGATAAAATGCTTGGAGTTTCATAATCCTGAACCAAAATCACATGAACAAGAATATACAAACAATGTGTACAATAAAAGCACAGGGGAAGCAACATCAACAAGACCTGATAATAGAATTCAATAAAGGTATTGATCACAAGTACCACAAAGTTTCCAAGAGATTAGACAAACATACAAACCATGCATAAAGATTTTTAATCATACTAATGGATCCATGCCCTAATACAACATACAATGCTCAAGGATAATATACATGAACTTATAAATGAATGAAAACAAATAGTGGATGCCCATCATATCGCTTCATTGCCATACTACTGCCTGCAAAAGCCTAGGAGAAGGAAAGAGGGGTTAGTAACATAGGTCACTCAATGAGTATATTAGCACAAATCTACAAGAATATACCAAAATACAGAATATAAATCATCCAAAAAATGCTCTAGTAATAACACAAATAGTTTAGAACATAATCACATACAATAGTAATTATCGATACAAGAAAATAATGAAAGATAATGTCAAGAAAAACCTTTTTATCCCAACTAGGGTTTTACAACATCGAATCCACAAAATACTGAACCCAGGGTCCAAATTATAAAACAAGTTGAACATCAAACCAAGCTTTTATAATAATGCAAATAGATCAGAACAGTTCCGTATATAAACCAAACTATATAATATGACTCTCAAAATCCATAAAACACAATGCTCACTGCCAAATCAAATTTGTGGGAGATTGGCCTCCTAAGAGTGATAGTTGGGCCTCGCCCTCTCACTACAAATTTAATATAACACTACAAAAGAAACGCAACATGGTTTAGAAACCTCTCTAAACCTTTGTCACGGCCGCGGCTAAGTTTAGAGCCGTCAAGGTACTCATGTCCTTCACGTTGACCCATTGGTTCACCGTGTAGTGACCCCTGGCTTACCGTTGAACATCTAGTCAGGGCTTTACACTCTCACCTGAACTGGACCAATAAGTTTGCCGGTTTTCCATACCACATCAAAAGACTGGCCATAGAAATCACCTACTGCAGTAGAATGTCACCAACCAAATAATACAAACTTGCATTTCACAACGAAGGGTCCATAGATAGAACAATAATCATAACAGAACAGCCGCCATTTTCATACAAAGGAAATGAAGAAAACACAAGCGTATCTAAAGCTTTGCAAAGTCAATAATTTACAACATTACAAAACATGCATCATCATGAAAATCCTTCCTTTTTAACAACAATACTTGGAAACATGAAGTATGAAATAAATAACTCATTTCAAATCAAACAAACCTCGATTCAAGTATAAAACCAATAAACCTTTACTCAAGCAATATAATATATAGTTATTATTCTAATAGATTTATACTTAATTAATTCCACTCACAACTTAGTGATTTCACTTTCCCAAATTCTAATCCTCTACAGGTTCCTTGCCTCAAGCCAAAGCTTCACCTCCTTGCCAAAGCACAACAAAACACCAACAACAATTAGCACAAAATAAATCAAACCCTAAGTTTCTCTAACAAACAACCTTAAATTGATCCTAGGGTTGGCTTAAAACTGGGTTCAAAGGTTACCAATGAATTCCTAAGGGCCTGAGCTTCACTCTAATCCAAAGAAACCAGAGAAACAACTAAAGCTTATCGGTACACCAGTAAAATTGGAATGGCTACAATAAAACCGGCACTAATACAAAGGTTTTCTCCCGATTTACATCATCTAACCAAGTACAAATATCCACCAAATTGAATATCAAGAAAAATGGCTTCAATTTGAGCCTAAAACCATCAACACAACATATATAATCTAAGTTTTAGACATAGGTTTTTAAAGAAGTAAACATGATGAAATACAAGAAAAATACGGGATAAAACTTGGATCAAAGCTCCTACCATATTCAAGAGGAAGTGATGAAGAGAAAGGATGCTTTGATTCACCAGAAAAGATAGCCGGAAAAATTCTAAGGAAAGTAGCAAGGGTTCGGCCAAGAGAAGAAAGAAATATAAACCCGGGTTGCTACACTACCAGCCTCCTACAGTACTGGACTGAAAAAAACTACAATAACAGGCTGACTATAGTTACAGTAAAAACTAGTTATAACATTTACTTTCCTAATTGGTTCAATCATAAAATTGCAAAAGTATTTGTCACAT
Source organism: Dioscorea cayenensis subsp. rotundata (assembly GCF_009730915.1). Classification (NCBI taxonomy): domain Eukaryota; kingdom Viridiplantae; phylum Streptophyta; class Magnoliopsida; order Dioscoreales; family Dioscoreaceae; genus Dioscorea; species Dioscorea cayenensis. The sequence goes on from NC_052482.1 coordinate 17,626,573, forward strand.
TCTCGATTTTAAGAAAGGCAATTTCCCTTTTACTTACCTGGGGATGTTGATTTCCCCAAGGAAACTAGCCTTGTCCCACTTTGATAATATGATTTGGAAAGTTAACAAGGCTACCTCTAGTTGGAACAATGCTAAAATCTCTAAAGCCGGAAAGTTATCTTGATTAATAGTTCTCTTTTGTCCCTTTCGTCTTATTACTTATTAATTTATCCAATTCCTGATTCTGCCCTTGATAAAATCTCCCAATCTGCTAGGAATCTCTTGTGGGCAAATAGCAGCAATAGAAGTGGCATGCCAATGGTTGGTTGGAGTAATACTACTCTTGATAAGCCTAATGGGGGTTTAGGTCTTTGGAATTTAAGACTAGCTAAGCATTCTTTAATGGCAAAAAATGTTTTCAATCTCCTTAATAAAGATGATTATATCTGGGTTGATATTGTTCATTAAAAGTATGGTATACATAATCCTTGGTCTTGCTCGCCTTCTCCCAAGTGTTCTTGGTTTTATAGGGGTCTTTGCAGAACTGCTAATGTTATAAAAAATAATCTTTTGATTAATGTCATTAATCCTGATCAGATTTCCATTCTGCAAGACCCTTGGATTTTTGAGATCCCTTTGAATTTCAAACCTACCTATTTGCATATGGATGTGGATTGGGAAAATATTGTTTTTTCTGATTTCTACAATATCTCTGGTTGGAACACTAAAATGTTTTTACATGGTTTTGGCCTGAACTTGGATTCTTCAGTGTTCAGCAAGGGTAAAATTGATCCAAATGGAAATCACCATTGGGTCTAGAATCCTCATGCAATAATAACAAAATTTCTTCCTCTGTTTACAGTTTCTAAATAGCATACATTGTCAGGATGAAAATTGGATTGGTTGAAAAAATCTATGGAAAAATCAATGCTTCTCCAAGAGTTAAGACGTTTGTTTGGCTTCTTTGTCACAATAAGATTAAAACCTACACTTTTCTCCATGCTATGAACTTGAGTCTCATCCAAAATTGTGTATTCTATGACCTTCAAGTTGAAACTGCTGAGCAGTTAATTAACCACTGTACTAAAGTTCAATTGGTTTGGACTAAAATTGTTGATTTTCTGGTTTTAGTCTTCATGGTCTTGACTCTATTACTTCAGGTTCTTGGTTGGATTACTCTCATGCCAACTCTTCTAAATATATGTCTTCCCTTATCGCCACAGCATGCTGGTACATCTGGAAATGTAGATGTGATCGGATCTTCAAAAATAGAAGCCCAAATTTCACTATTATTGCTAAAACCGTTGTGGATCATGTTAAAGATTTCCTTGTTTGTGCAGCATGTCATAAAGGATTGCAATTCTTTCATGCTAATAAGCCTCAAGTTGGACAATTACATCTTTATGTTGTTGGTTGCTGGTTGTTGGAGGAGCAATTCAGGTAAGCCAAGATTGGGTTTCATTGCTATAGATTCTAATGATGTTGCTATATGTGTCGCCATTGCTCATAAATTCGTATCTTCTTAAATGGAAGCAACTGATGCAGCACTGGTTGAAGCTCTGACTTGGTTATCTAGAGATTCTAGCTGCGGCACCAGAATATTCATAAGCGAACAGGGTAGTGGCGAGCTTTACATGATTTAGACACTGAAACTTGGAGATTGGAGCAGGGTGTTAATGATATCAATCAGATAATTAACCATATGCACAATTCTCATATTGATCTCATTCCATGGGTGTGGAATAAGTTGATTGCTGATATTGCAAGACAAACTTTTACCGATACTCAGCTTTCATTGTACCATCAGGGTCTTGAAAAGCATGCATCTGATCTCTAGTTTTGGCTTTCTTATTTTGCGTTTCTTTGTTTTCTTTTCTTTTGTCCTGGTATCTCTTCACAAGAGTAGGGAATCAAAGCTGCCTTGCATATGAGATGAGAGCAAAAAAATATAAGCGCGGCCGGACCAAAAAGCCTTTGGTGAGTATTTATATTTTGCAAATAAAATGGACTAGTAATGATGATTTTTAAAAAGATTATTTTATATATATATATATATATATATATATATATATAAACTAAGACTATATAAACACTTGTATATAAACAATTACATACATAAGACGATTACCTATACACTTGATTTTTATATGTGCATTAAAAACTACATCAAATTTGGGGGAACTTAATCGCCTAGCCCGTTTTGCCAGTCTAATTATCAACGTTCATTCGTTTCAAATTATATGATAAGCTAAATAGTCATCTCCCAATTCAATGTTAAAACAGCAGAATTAGAAATAGTATCACCAAAGAACAACAAAAGAAATAAAAATTTACTAAAAGAATTCAGATTGAACATCCTCAACAGGAGTGAAAAACAAGCGACCAGATAACAATGCCTTTCCACATTAAGATTGCAAGGTTTCCATGCCAATTTAGCATGGTGAAATACTAGAGAAATCGAATTCAAAGAAATCTAAAGACCAAGAACATGGCACAAAAAACATACAACTGATGCAGGTGTAGTGTATTTATCATCCTGGCTTTGGATAAATTCCATCATATTCATGTTCTAAGACAAACAACCAAAAACCAAGAGCAAGCCACAAAATTATGCACAACATAAGCAGGTGTAGTGTATATACCATCCTGACATCCAATCAATTCCGTATGTTCATGTACTTAGAAAATAAACAACAAAAGAAACTTCGGCAGCATTCAAATCAGTCCATCAATTTCAGGTATTGAAATGTTGCAAGAGTTGGGAAGGAAAGAAAAAAACAGAGATCATCACCTACGGAATTATCCAAGGAAAACCACAAACACTGATAAAACAACACACATGGAAAGAAATGCTAGCAGAATAAAGATTCATAGAATACAAAAAGAGACGAAAATCAAGGACAGAGAAGAGATAGAATCATCCTTTCTTTCACAAGGGAGATTAACCAAATAAACTACCTGAAAAAGATCAAATAAGAACCACACATTATGATATGATCTGCTCAGAAAATTATATTGTTCAGGTGTTGTGTCTTTTCATAGAGGCTTTTATCACTTGGCCATCATGACTTTAACAAACTCCTCGTAGTTGATTTGGCCATCACCGTCAACATCAGCCTCGCGAATCATCTCATCAACTTCCTCATCAGTCAGCTTCTCACCTAGGTTGGTCATGACATGGCGGAGCTCAGCAGCAGAGATGAAGCCATTCTGGTCTTTGTCGAAAACACGGAAGGCCTCCTTCAGCTCCTCTTCAGAGTCAGTGTCCTTCATCTTACGGGCCATGAGGTTGAGGAACTCTGGGAAGTCAATGGTTCCATTGCCATCAACATCAACCTCATTTATCATATCCTGTAGCTCAGCCTCTGTTGGGTTCTGGCCCAATGAACGCATCACAGTTCCCAGCTCCTTGGTTGTGATGCAACCTGTTAAATTCCATCCAATGATCAACAAAAACAACTGTTAGATTAACTAACAATATTCATCTATGCCACAATTACATACTCAGTATTGAGGAAAAAAAAAAGGCGCTTAAAAGCAGGCACTGAATCTAAGTTTAGATATAAGAAAGTAGGTCTTTCAAAAGTTATAGCATGCACACCAAAGTAATTAATAGACATTGTCAAAACAAGACTAAACTCAAAATGGCATTCAATATAAAAGGAAGAAACATGAGCAAATTCATAACAGTTGTAGCACAGTAATGATGAAAACATTTGTTGAAGGGGAGGAATGAAGCATGAGAAACATATATAAAACAGATATATCAAACACAACCACTGAAGCACATAGTGCGGAAGAGGCCAAAATAAGTACCATACCGCAAAGCAAAACTGTCCTTATCAAGCATGTCTTAAATTTTTGACATGCTGGCTATAGCCTATATAAGTAAGATTGAGAGGACAAATTGCCATTAAGAAGCAAAATGTTGAAAACAACGGACCGTTGACTATGTTTATGAGCAAAAGCATGTTAAACATGCAATTTTAAATATAAGGTGTGGGCGATAACTACTAAAAATTCCAAAGCTACTGATATTAAGGGGTGAGAGAGTGTACAATTTTGAGGGGCAACTTTTTATCTCTTAGAAAGATTCTATTTGGGCCATTCTAACGAATCACAAAATATGAGAACAATGTATCCTTCTTCTGGGTGCATTTCCAAAATAAATCAAAAGGTCACCAAACAAATCAAAACAGGAAACATCTGAATAAATCAAGAAACTCATCCCTGCATTAAAAAAAAAAATCATGAATCTCCTAAAAGTATTAGACAATCCAATCTACTATGGCAACTAACAATGATCAGCATAATCACAAGTCCTAAAATTGATGCATAGCAAATTCAAGAATGTTGACCTATGCATCATATAAATTGTTGCCCATCACCTGTTTCTAAATGATAAAAACATTACAAAAAGACTAAACCCTCTTCAGCAGCCATATAACAATATAGATCACATTAAACACATGCCTTGCTTTATTTGATAACACCTCAATGAAATGTACGCTTTTTGCACAATGTGCTACTAATGTCCATGTCAAATGATTTACAAAAAAACAAAGAGCATTATCCAGCAACAGAATAAACTCAAAGCAGAAATTCCAGACAAAATTTACAATTTTATACCACCAAACTTAAAGATCTACAAATACTTCAAGAATTTCTAATTCATAGGATGAGATAATATTTCTACATATGTATAAAATTGGGATCATGTACAAATCAGTGATTTTGATCTACTAAATTTTTTTTTAAAAAAAAAAACATTTTTATCATCAAAGTCCATTGGACTCATTCATATGATATATGATCCCGGACCAAATTATTAATTTAATACGAATTTCTATACATAAACAAGAAGAACCCTAATGTTTAAAAGTTTCTGACAAAAAGGACAAACCGGCATCATCCACACCCAAATAAAACAAACATCCATCAAAATCCAAAAAAAAAACATAAATCTCGACCCAAAAAACAAAAACGAGAAATAAAACACGAAAGCCCTAATCTAATCAACCACAACCCACCGCCTGATCCAAAGAAGAAGCCAACAAAACCATCAAACCGAGAGGGAGAGAGGATTTAAAAAGCAATTAGATCCGTAGAACCTAATTCTAAACAACAAAAACGCAAGAAATCCCGAGACCAACATGGATCTAAACTAAAACTCTAAAAAACCACAAAGAATAAAAATAAAAAAGGAAGATAGAATCATGGGATCAGATCAAACCATCTCCATCCTTGTCAAACAAGCTAAAGGCTTCCTTGAACTCGGAGATCTGATCATCCGTTAGCTGATCAGCCATTGATGATGCTTCTCAAAGGATCGTTCAAGAAGATGAGATCGAGCACGCCAGCAAACGATGAAGAAGAAGAAGAAGAAGAAGATGATGAAAAATGTAGAGATTTGTGAGACAAAATAGGGCGGATGTGTGGGCATGATTTTATACGCGTGGGTTGAACACCCTAAACAAAACCCTAATTCAAAATTACGAAAATAACCTTCCCTAATTAAGATATTGACCTAGGCCTTCTCTTCTGAAATGACACATTTGCCCCCACATTTTCTGAAAGAGCAATCTTTGGATATTTGAAATTTGTATAAATATATATATATATATATATATATATATATATATATGTATATTTTGTTTTTGAAGAAAATTGTTTGTATATATATACATTGTGATTAAAATTTAACTTGAAATTTTATTATAAAAAGAATGAATTATTATTGAGTTTATACGTTTGAAAAAAATTTTAAAAGATGACTTGATTGCCAATATTAATATAATTCAACAGTAAGGTATAAGAGTCTCATGCAGGAGGATGAGAATTCTAATCTCTCTTATTGTATGTTGTGTCAGTGATTAATATAAAGAGTAATTTGTTCACTTTGTTAAATAAAAAAAATGCCTTAACTATTTTTATTTATGTATTTTTTTTAAAAAAAAATAGATTATTTATAAAGATATACAGATAAACATGGCTTTGTATTTCTGTTTGGACTATATTTTCATTGAAGCTATTTGTTACTTTCTCATAAAATATTATATTTATGTTTTATTTTATAATATTAAAAATTCACTAATTATTTAGAAATTTCATGTCAAATATATATTTGTGAAATCATGGAGAACAATAATAGAGTCAACACCACAGAACTATTTTGTTGCACGTAACTAGCTGTAAAATAGTTATTAGTTGAATTGATGTAAAATTGGGTTCCTATATTCTCAGTTTGTTTATAAATTCACATTATTCAATTTATTTTTATATAAGAAGTTTTTCATAAATAATAATAATAATAAGTATAATTACTTATATATCTCTAAAATGATATTTAAAATTTACCAATAGGGTTTGGACCAAATAGTAGATATTTGTATTAGTTAAGCAAGAGGTTGGACCAAATAGTAGATATTTGTATTAGTTAAGCAAGAGGTTTCAAATTTAAATTTTTTTAAATGCAAAGAACGAGATAATATATATATATATATATATATATATATATATAGAGCTCATGATATTTTATCCTTGAATTAATGGGTCAAAGGCACAAGAAATAGTGATAAAAAAATAAAATTTGTAAATTGATTTTAATCATAAAAGGCTATTAACAAATTGCCTGCTTTTATAGAGGGGTATTGAATGATTTTGCTCTATTAGAAAATTTATTTTTTTTTATTTTTTTTTAAGATCTAGTTAGATAATAGACAATTTGTTACATGCTTTTATTGTGTATAAACTAGTTTCTTCTCAAATTTTATGGAGAATACTATTTTAAAATATTTTATTAAAAAAATATAAAAATTAATTAGACTTAACTATAAAAAAATATTGATGAGAATATCACTATCAAAACTCCTATTCAAGTTCCAATTTATCCGATTATTCGTTCCAAAAGTAAGCAATTCAAAAAAGTTTTAAATGTCATTAGAAAAATTTTAGTCCAAACTAATGTGTGGAGGCCCCATTGAAGATGATGAAAGTGTGTCACGCTGCAGGAAATCTATCATTCAAATTTAACTTTATAAAGGAAATCTTCAAAGATGCAACATAAAAACACAAAATTAAAATTAAAGGTTACTTACAATTTTAACTTTAATAAAGAATCAATTTTAGCAAAGTAATTGTTATTTTATTCTTTTTTTTAGTTTGGCTTAATTTGGAGATCGTAAAGTGTGCATGCCAAGAAATTAATATTTTTCTATTTAGTTTGAATAATTTAAAAAAAATTTGACATTAATTTTGTTAGTTGTCAAAATTCATTGACTCCTCTATTTAATAAGTTTTTTAGGCTGAAATAATCAGATTGCCTTTTACCAGAAAATTTTGAGATTCTTTTTTAAATCTTTTTTAGTTCTTTGAAAAATATTCGAAGTTATCAGAGTTTCTGTGGCGCTCAACCATCGACTTATCGAATAGCTTTTCACAACTGTTCGTGGCGTTTTCACATACCTCGGTTCTTACTTGACATAAGCAACAAATCGAGGTTTCTTCTCAAGTTAGCACTAAAAAACAATATGAGTCAATTCTATTACATAAGTGATTATATACCACAAATTACAATAAACCAGATAAAAAAAAAAATTCAATCATATCATTCATACCCACATAGAAAATACAATATTTTTATTTACATGTTATTTCATTTATATAATGATTTAAATAAAAAAAAATAAACAGTAGAAAAAAAAAATATTTTTCCAGTTGCTTAAAAAAAATATAACAAAAAGAAAAATCTTAGATTTAGTTAAATAACTAATTTTTTTTTTATTTTTTTTATAATTTACATTTTTTTTAATATTTATAAAATCTCAATCCCCTTCATATATATTTATATCTGATTTACCCAATAATTAATTACAAGAAACCAAAATTTCTAATTTCAATTGAAAAGGGGGCCACAAAATATTGGATGTTTTGTGACATTCTGGCTGTGATGGAGATTGACGGATATAACGAATAAATAAATAAATAAACATGTTTCTATTTTGAGTTAATTAAATGAAAAGGGGTATTTCCGACAATTACAAAAAATGAATAAGAAAACAGATGTTAAAAAAATAAAATACCAACTAAGGGTATTTTCGTACTTTCGACCCTTGATTTGCCTTTGGTTGGAATGCTGTTAATTACGGTTATGCCATCGACGCGGTTCGAACGCGGAGTTGGCCGCGAGTGGTGGGCCCTTAATTAGAGTTCTTAAACACTTGCGAGGGTGGGACCCACAGGAATTCTTTAGTTTTTTTTTTTAACATTTTTTTTTTCGTCTTTCTCTTATTTTATTTTTTCTAAAATTATTATTTCTAGAAATTCATTTTTTTAAAACTTAGTAAAAATGTATTTATTTTTAAGGAAAATTTCGAAAGTTAGAGAAAAAACAGTACTTACAAGATATTATTTATATTTAAAGTGTATTATGCAATGACTCGTAATTATTGAGCGGTTAAAATATTTATAAAAAATTAATAATAATAATAATGTGTATTTTAAGATAATGACTTATTCACATCGTTAGAAAAAAGTGAAATTTATATATATTTTCTCAAAAAAATCTTAGATAAATAAATAAATGTTCTTTACTTGTATAATTTCCCAAGATCAAGAGACAAAGATTGGAAAATTGAAAGAAAAAAAGGAAATTATTGATAATGATATATATATATATATATATATATATATATATATAGAGAGAGAGAGAGAGAGAGAGAGAGAGAGAGAGAGAGAGAGAGAGAGAGAGAGATTGACTAAAAAAAAGGGGGAAGTTTCAATGCAGTTGTTGGATGTGTCCTATGAAGAAATTGTTTTATTTTTGTATTTTTTTTTAATGATTTGCTGATGAACTTGGAATAATGAAAGAGGAATATTGAATGGAGATGGGAAGAAATTTTGCTAAAAACAAAGATTTAAAATTGAGAAGAAAGAAGAGTTGTTTTTTTTTTAATCTTTTTCCCCCTTTCTTGCCTGGATAGAAATATCAAAAGAATTAAAGAATGCTTTTGACTGGAAATTGGCAGGAATTTGCAGGCAATTAAAAATATATATATATGTTTTTAATGATGGTGAAGTGACATTTTTAAATTTTCTGAGGTGCTAACTATGCAATTAAAAAAAAAAAATAACCAAACAAAATGCTCATCTCACAGCAGTTTTGAACATGATAAATATGATCTTTAAACTAAGAAATACAGTACAAAACTAACATCTTAACTGAAAAAAAAAGGAGAAATTTTAATTGCTGTTCAAAATTCACTTCTAGTCCTTGAATCAAAATAAGCAATTCTTTATTTTCTGAGGCCAAATTGAATGTTCAAAGTAATGGTTCCAGAACCAAAATTTGGGTTGATTCTAATGCATGAAACTCAAAAAATTGGCTGCAAGCATTCCTGTGCCAATGGATAAAAGGACAACCTTTGCAATGGAAAATTTAAGTATACACATGACCAGAATGCAAATAAAAATTAAACTGGCAAAAGCATTACAATTATGAGAGGAACAAATTAGAACACTTACATAGAAAACTAATTCATTTATTAGAATGCAAATAAAATTAAACTGGCAAAAGCATAACAATTATGAGGAACAAATTAGAAGACTAACATAGAAAACTAATTCATTTATTAATGGAAAACACTGTATATAATGCACATAAAATTAAACCAGCAAAAGCATAACAACTATGAGAGAAACAAATTAGAAAACTTATATAGAAAACTAATTCGTTTATTAATGGAAAACGAGGTTGGGTATTAACTGTACTGACATGGATCCTGCAATGGACTATATGTTTATGGTGGCCTCCCATAGCCGAAGCATTCCGTTACGTCCACCGGTGCATATCCTTTTCCGATCAAGGTCTGAAGCCACGCATCGAACCTGAAGAGGGGCATATACCGAAAGGTGAATAAATGACATAAAACAAGGTGAAACCTTCCGAATAATAACCATGCAGCTTTAGGAATGCATAGGTAATGTAATCAAATTACTGCAACAAGATTGTTTTTGGATTAGAATCAACATCTTGTATGCATAGCGGAAACAGTCTTTTTTTTAAAAATTTGAATAACTGATAATAAAATAGATTTATGGAAAGGAACATCAATATTAACCGTAATGCAGTAGTGAGATCTTTGATGGGCACGGGAACTAAAATCATAACTAAACAATCAAACAAGGGTTTAAGAAAAAAAAAAGGGCATCGGAGTTTAGTTTTCAATTTGAAACTTTATATGTTCCATATAGGGTCAGGATAGATAATTCATGGTTGAACCTTATGCAACAGAAAGTATTTGGACTCTTTTGCACATCGGTTGTGTAACTATGTTAATGCAAGTAGACAAACGTCCAATATCTACAGTGCAATACGTAGCCAGTAGGTAATCAAAATTTTCACCAAAATTAATACCTTGTGTTTGGGTTTGACGATGCTAAACACAATCAACTAAAAAGAAATGCAGACAAATGCAACATTCACAAAAACATCAGCAGCAAAACGTGAAATATCAGGAAAAGTGAGATATAATACCATGGCAACAGTTCTTTGGGGTGTTCTGTACAATTGCCATCCTGCCATTTTAGATCCAGTGCTGGAGAAACTACCAAGTCTTTCTTGAGGACGATGAAAGAGGGACATTGAATTATCAGCGGCACCAACACCCAGCCAGTGTTCTGCCGCATTTATGGATAGAATAGAAGCTGAATGAAGTGTTAAATTTCTAACACATTTAATACCTCCTGCACAGTTCAAAGGAAAGAAAGGGGTGTTAAAAAGAAAAGTTTTATGGGTTAATGAGGGATTTGCATAGCCATCCTAAATACTGCCAAATATACTGGCAAAGAAACAAATGCTGAATGAAGAAAAGAACATCTGGAAGCAAATAAAAAATGTAGAATTTCTTAGCATTACAGGCAACAACAATCACGTTTGTATAATTAAGAATATCAATGATCTTGGTCCATTACTGACAGAATAGCATGCCATTGGATGTTGTTGAAAAGCAATGTTATCAAGGTTGCAATGGACAGTTTAATTAATAAATATGATTTATAGTTTACCAAATGATACTTACATGACTAGTATAACATAGCAATACATATAAACTTCGAAGATACCAAATCAACCTCACAGAATTAGCATCTCGCAGTTTGTATTCTTAACAAAAGTATAGTGCATTTTGGATTATCCTAGCATTAAAAATTAAGTGCTAAAATAGCTACTGCATGACTTTAAATACAGGAATCAGTGCGCTCAGTTCATAACCAAATCAAATAAATGCATAACTTGGAAAAAATAACAGAAGGCTTCTGAAACTCTCTTTTCTGTCCCATTAAGACAATCAAAGAATAGAGTATCCTATCCAAAGCCAATCAAGCACTGGTATGATACCACAAGAAACAACATTATAAATATGATAAAAACAGAAGATAAATAAGAAGTTTGAATTTAAGATCAATTATTTTCATGTAAACATGCTTGGTGTTAAAGATAAGTCCTAGAAAAAAAAAAATTCTAAAATCAAGTTAAGGATAAAATCAATGTGAAAGAAAAAAAGAATAAAAGCCTTAGGTCTTATGGAAGCAGAGAATATGCTTTTAGTGAATTTACACACGGCGCAATTCATAAAGTGGCATTTCATTCCCCTGAATCAAATAGGGTCGTGGAAAGAGGAAAAAGATAGAATACAAATGTGATAAATGACGTATATCAGAGTCTAGTTTTACCACAACCTTGTGGCAGGAAGCATTCCTCACATGTAACGCCTTAGAGTTTCTTGTAAGATTGTGAGCTAACTCCTCCTTATGCAGGGTAGATGAGAAACATGGGAAACTGATCTAGCTTAAAGTTTGGGGTTGATTGAACAATGTAAAATAGCCCAAGTAAAAATGAGGGACTTTCACCTCTGACCTATAAATACCATGCTTGAGGGACTTTCACCTCTGACCTATAAATACCATGCTTTAGCAGTATTTCTAGTAATTAAATTAGTTACAAATACAACTTAAGTTAAAAGAGATGGGCTAAGGATAGTCAGTCACCAATGGTAGCAACACAAACTAAGCAGAGATCTTAAAAAAAGGGTGCAAAAGGTAACACACTCATTTCTCACTCTAATGATGATAAAAACAGTAATAACTGGGGAAGAGTTCCTATCCCTCAATGAGTCCAATTTTTGTAAGTTGGCGAGTATGTTGCAGATCATCATTGGAGAATCCACCTATATATGGCTGTTGATACGGGTTAGTTATTATTGTAATAAAGGCTCTTCTCTAGGGCACTTATAAATCAATCAACAGCACATGACAATAACATGCCAAACCTTTAAGAATTCCAGTTGAACTTTTCTTATATCCTTGACTTTATAAATCTGCATTATTATGCGAAGCACAAAATTAAGGTCATTTAGGAACAGCTGGTAGAAACAAGCCAAGGCTTAATAATGGTCAAATTTGGAAGGTAACCTTTCATTGACAAAAAGTATAAAGTATATAATATACCGAGATTAGGGTTTTCTGCATGTTTATCATAGTTATTGGGGAGAAAAATTGCCAATTATGGATGATAGTGGCAAATAAGACAAGACAATATAAGACTCAGCACAACAGAGTAAATCCCAATAGTTATTCCTCAAAATAAGAATAACAAACCTTCTTCAGCTTCCCAAAACCGTATAAGTCCATCAGCAGAACCTAAAAGAAAACCACAACAGTTCAAATTGAAAATCACTTGGAAAACTAGATGAAAATTTGCTAGCAATGTGATTTAGTACACTACTTGTACAAAAAATAACTTATTACTATACTAATAAGTGCATTAAAAGCGAAGACAACAGACCAGTGAATATTCCTTTATCTGACATCGAATATTCAACGCATAGAATTGGTCCAGCATGACAAGCTAAAACAGCATCACAAGTTCCTCTAGAAGCAGACCACATTCTAGCTGTCCAGTCATCACTACCAGTAAGTATAGTATCCCCAGCCATCCTTATAGACCTGGATTTGGTTACAGCTCATAAGTCAAGAATAGTATTTAGCACAAAATCCCACTCTTCTAATCTTACCGGATCCATTTAGTGTGCCCTTGTAGTCTTTGCATTTGCCTACCAGCACGGATATCCCAAATATTTGCTACCCTGGAAATGCAATTGCTTGCTTATTAATTTCCTAGAAATATTAAAGCCAAATTGAAAATTTGCATAAGCATGTCTATTGAAAGTTATATTCTTGAAATCCTTCGACATACACATCTCTTCCTGCTGCGGCCAAGATTCCAGTAGTGTCATCATATTCCATGCAAAGAACTGCATTTGAGAAACGACCAACAGTTGCGACACAAGTATCAGTCCTCACATCCCACATCTTCACAGTCCCATCATGAGAGGCAGTAAGGACACGCTCGCCTGACAGCATCCTAACACAGCTGACCTAGAGAGGTATAGTTGGCATGTAAAAACAAATCTTCTTAAACATCTTCAGTTTAATCAAGACTATTAATTGTTGCTTTTGACATTATTAAATGCATGTGACCAAAATAAGAAAAGCACTACAGGTTCACAAAAATCATACTTTTTAAGAAACTAAAAAGAGTTTACACACAAGCAAACAGATTATATGTAATATCAGACCAAAAGCTCAGAGCCTCAGACACTAGCTAGACAACAAGGCTCCGTGCATGGCATGCCAGAGTCCTACTTAAGCACTCAAATAGGATGCAAAAGTGGAGTAAAGCCACTAACTCACTGAGGCAGCTGCATTAAGATATTTGCAAAGCCTTATAGCAGGCGTATATGTGCAAATGTTCTGGAAATGAAAATAGACCATACAAAACAGTAATGCAAACAATGGCACTGCTGATAACCGTGCCCATACTTATTGGGTATGCCAACATGAAATGCATAACCCTGTGCCTGATGGCTATTGAGTGAGCTACCATATCAAGCCAATAAGATCTTGTAATACCATACTGTTGACTTAATAATGAAAACTTTAACAAGTGATCTGATTAGAAAATACACACTAGTAATGACAGCAAATTTAAAATTCAAAATCCGCTAACTATTTAAGGGAAAGCTGTAATCAGACCGGTCCGTTGTGCCCTTTTAACTCTTCCAGAAGTTGAGATGTTTGCTTATCCCAGACAATGACAGTTTGATCGTCAGATCCTGATACCACTTTACTACGATCAGAGCTTATTGCACGAATAGGCCTGCAAGAGGAAAAGGATTATAAAGTTGTTGAGCCTCATAAAAATTAGAAGTCAGTTTGAAGAGAGGAAAACAAATTATAACATATCATACAAACTAATATTACCAAAGGTTAAGGAAGCAAAAATAAAAAAGTTTCTAGATCCTGCATAGCAAGAAAATATGTAGATAGTTAGACACGTGCAAATTTTACAAATTTCAGTTATACCACGAGCCAACAATTTCCATAGCACGCTACTCGAACTCCCATAAATCCTAGAAGGAACCAAACAAGATATATGTGTTCATAGAGGAATAATTACTATTCTCTCAGAGATAATTGGATAAACCAAATGAACAAATGTACAGCAACTCCACAATAAATATAAATAGGAAAAGTGACAAAGGTGCAAGGGAAAATTTTGGTGGTTACAAGCAGACAAGCAGGCGTAAATGGATGACCAGGCATTATAAATCATCATTCAGTTAATAGACATAACCTAGCTTAATGTTTCTCATCATTTTGATCCTTTAGTGCTCCTTTCAATTTTTATAGAACCAAAGATCTTGTTATCATCTCTATTACTTTGACCAGCTGAAATTATATCTTGCTTCTCATCAAAAGGCAGCCATGACTATACTTTGCATAAGAGCAGCTTCTTTACAAACCAATGTGCACCTTTATAATTTCTTAATTACTTGTATTTGACGTGTGTTATTGTCCCCAAAAGACCTAGAATCATACTTGGCTAATATGTCTATCAAAGTCTTTGATACATTTTAACTAATCCTCATTCAGCGTTCTTAGTATGAGTTGGTCAGGTAGTCAAACTTATCCTTTTCTCAAAGTGTCAGGCATTAGTTTAATCCAGTTCATTTTAATGTCAGTGAAGTCCTTCAGGTAAGACAAAAATAGACCACATTTTTTGCTTATTGACAATGTCAAATAATTATTTTGGAGTCTATTAAGACTAAAGTCCTACTCAGTTCTGTTAACTTTATGAATGTTTCCAGGTTTTATACAAGTAGAAAATGCTGAACCTTTTGCATATTAAGTGTCCATGTAATTCATAGAAATAACGCTATTCCACTTATGTAAAAAAAAACAAACGAAATAAAGTTATTTTTCCAAAGATTAATATGTTATTAGAGGTTTTTTTTTAGCTTTATTAATATGCTATCATATCAAAATAGAATTCATTCATGCATGTTCACATTTTAAGAAGTGATTTATTAGACTTAATCCCTTTAAACTAGAACAATAATCAACAACAAAATGAAGGTTTACAACCTATGCCAGCATTTAACCTTAACATTACCAAAAAATATTCATCACCTTGAGTGCCCTATGAGTGTCGCTCTAAGTTCAGAACCACGAAGACTGGGATCCCATATTTTGACCTGCAAACATTTTCAAAGTTCTTCACCATAGCAAAAAAAAAAACAGATGGTATATTTCAGATGCATCTTTACATGGAGAGTTAATGCAATAAAGATTAATCAATGATTCCTTCAACATGCTCAAAATGATCAATGTTCATCAGAAATAAAAAAGAAAAAAACATAAAAGTATACAATGATAATTCAATTTTTCAGTGTTATCCTTAATCAGTTACTCAGATTCACAATGGTGATTGGAACAGATGTCCCTTTACAGTGTGCGACACACGTTTATTGATGCCCCTTTTCAGACTAAAGACAGATAAATACCACTTCAGCATTCTGTCACACAACAGTCACGAAATTAACCTTAGAATGGCATGATTACAGAAGTTATCCAATTACAATGGATGAATCCTTTCAGTGGAAAAGGTAGGATAGAATTTCATGAGCATATTTTACTGATAAGTTGACCTTTTTCCTAGAGTTAAGGTGAAGGGTATTAAAGCCTTGTGGGTTAAGTTTAGAAAACCCTAATCCCACTCTTATTTAAATAGGGTTGCGCCTCAGTTGTATTTTAGTGTGAAAGACTACTCTTTTGATTGGAATATTACGTTCTTTCCTTCAATACTTTGTTTGTGTGTTTTGGATTGCATTAACAACTACTACAGTTTCCAAAATACACATCCACAAATCAAAATAAAATCAACAAATTAAACAAATTCGATGTTTATTCATAACTTGTAGGAAGTCTAAGCCATAGAACATAAATTAACAAAGAAGAGGCAACATACAAAATTTTGATAAAGAGATATGGTTAGCATGCCTTTATTTTCGTTATTAGATTTGTCCTACTTAAGTTGATAATATATTAGTTTCTTTGATCATTATCCTTTATCTTATTAGGTTTGATCATTGTCAAATTAAAAAATTTGAATTGCATCGGGATATAGCACATAAAGTAACATTTTAGATTGGAGTGCTGTAAATTAGCAAGAACCAGAACATAGGCTATATCTAAAAAATGAAGTACATCAAATCACATGTATGACAAACTTAGGAAGGCTAAAAGCAAGCAATCACATGCGGGAATATGGATCCTCAATTTGAACTGTGCACAAAAAGGATTTCAATAAGGTCCATAAAATGGAGCCTGGATCCAAAGTAAGAAGAATAATATCACTTTGAACATAATTTTCAAATGATCAATAAGGGACAGTTGGCAACATATCTAGTAATTTAGCCAAACTCAGAAGAAAGTCTCAGTTCACAATTACTTTTAATGAAGACTGTTGCTTCTTCTTACCATCAAAATAATAAACATTACATTAGAAAGTGAATTCTAAAGATCAGATATATAGAATATTAAGCTAGGTCTACAAATGCAACAATATGGACTCAACCCAAAAGCTTACCGTGCAGTCTGTACTTCCACTTATAAAAAAACCAGCATCTTCACGGTCACCAAAAAGGTCCCAAACCTCTCTTCTCGTGACACAATGTAGAGTGGTAACAGCACCAGTATGACCCTTGAGAACCCGTACATTGGATTGCAACTTTTTCTGTCCAGAAGTTGGAAGCTCTGTCTTTCGAGGAGAAGCACCAACCTCAGGTGTAGCTGAGTTTAAAAAATAATTACTAAAACAAGCATAGCAAGTTTACAATGTGATAATATGCAGCAACAAAGAGGCATACAATCATGCTTCAAGTAACCCAGATGAAAGAGATAAAGATAATTTTCTGATCACAACCAAAGGGACTTTGGGCAAGGATGTTTGCCACAGCGACAAGAAATTAATTGGCAGTCAGCATAATTAGCCAGGTCTTAAGTTCATGATATGAAGAATTGCCTGCAAAGACTAGCAGGACAGAAACGAGTCTAGCAAAAGAGGGAGTACAATGAGTTTTGTTGTAGGGAGCCAGGTTTATCTTTAAGGCACAGGCTATATAAACATAACTGAATTGTGTTAGAGTAAAAAAAATATGTTTAAATTATATGTGTAATTATGTCTTTTAAGTTAAGTTTAGAAAACCCTAATTGTGCTCTAGTTTAAGGAGAGTTGTGCCTTAATTGAATTTAGTGAGAAAAACTATTCTTTCAGTTCTCATGTTACATCCTTTTATTCAATAGTTTGTTTGATTGTTTTGGAGGCACTAACATGAATCAATGGCCAAGTTGTAAAGAAAGAAAAGGAATCTTGGCTGTGGCAGGGTAGCGGCAATGGCACCATTTTGGTCCTATTTGACACTATCTTGTACTGTGGTAGTTTTCTTTGGAAGGATTTTTTTCCGATGGAGTCTCATGATGAAATTAAAACAATTAAAGCTCGTTAAAAAGTTCGCCAGTTTTCAGTTTCTTTTGAACAAACTCCTGATGGTTTACTTCTTTTCCATCAATAGTTTAAGGGAGGATGCTAGAGTAATGATATACGTTTAAAGTATAAGGGTGATTATGTCTTTTAGTTTATGTTTAGAAAACCCTAATCCTACTCTTATTTAAAGAGACTCATGCCTCAATTGCATTCAGTGAGAAAGACAATTCTTTTATTTCTCCTACTATGTCTTTTTCTTCAATAGTTTATCTGCTTATTGTGGATTGCGTTAATAAAATGCAGTACCCAGTTGTAGCATGCATATAACAACAGAACTTGACTAATAGTATCATCAAAAATGCACATATAGAAAAGTAACATACCCTGACCATCCCCATCTGAAGTCCATTTGCGAACTCGGCTGAAAGAATTTGATCGTATACTTCTATCACGGCTAAACATGCTTTGCACCCAACTCCGACCCAAACCGGATGCTTCAGCTGGTTGTTGACTATCATCCACTGCATCTTGAGAACGTGGGGATGGCAAGCCATACGTTAATGATGACTGAGCCTTTCCAGTTGGGCCCCAGTACCCAACCCGAAGTTGTTGCATATGTGATAACAAACCCCTGAGTTTTATCTAAAACAAGTTCAAAGAAACTGATTAGTCACCGCAAATGACAAGAACACTACTAGTTTGCCAGTGGTTTGCACAGAAACTAAAATCTAAACAATTAGCATACAAGCTGCTTGTATCCAAGGTTGTTTTTCTCTGCAATTGTCTCAATTATGTGCCAAGCATCTGTATCAGAAAGTCCCAATCTAACCTGCACAAAGAAAGTAACTGAATAATAAAGACCACAGTGCACAAGGACAAGAACCCTATACGGCCCAGCACTATGCATCAAGACAATAAGGTAGATAAGTACCATGTGGCCTGCCATTAAATAGAGTTGAGCTGTCACAAGAGATACATAATTTGCCAACCTGAGTAGAAAATATTCAATAAGTAGGCCATAGAAGAAGCAAACAGAACCATGGTTACACATTCCATATTTTACCATGCTTCTTTGAGATAAACTAGAATAGTAAACAAGTTCAATACATAAAAAATTAAACGAGTTTGGATAAGTGATACACAGGTTATATACTGTTAGTTCATATACTTCAATATTCAAACTCTTACACTTCCTTTCAAGATACTCGCGAAATAAACTTGGATAGTCGACTTCAATAAATAAAGATAAGAAAATGTGTGAAGAATGTCATTCTTACAGCTGACCAGGGCATCTGGTGTTTATAATTCTACAGCTAAACTAATATAGTTTACTGAGTAGCCAGCATGAAGCAATAGACGGCCGCTCTTACATAAGATTCTAGAAGAAAAGTTCTGACAATATATTCACCAGCATATATTGTAGACTGTTTGTTATATCAATTTTCCTGCATTGAGCCAAAAAGGGAATTGAAGATAAGCAATTTACAAGAAATTTTTTACGAATTTCCAGTAGGTCATATGACAGCTTTTCTTGTATGCATGCGGCTTGCAAATGATATGATTTGCTTTCACAATTCTATTTATCTTGCCACCCATCCAGTAAAATATAAACATCATTGCAGCTTTAGCAGGTTTAAGAATTTAACAAGTTTATAATTGAGAGACCCTAGCAAAATAGCATGATCCTCCCTTCAGCAAATTGTAGCATAATAAACTGAGGAAAGAGAAGTTATGTGGCTGAGAATGTAGATTTTCAGCCAGAATACTGAGTTCCCTATACTATGCCATTGGAAGAATTCTAAAGCTTCATTTGTACACTCCACAATAGACACATGGGCCGTTGGTCCCTACAAATTCAGTCTACCAGATAAAATGACCTGCTACTCCAGCTAAAAATCCCTAGAATGTTCCAAAGTAAGATTATCGTGGAATCTACAAAAAAAGAGCCATACTTGTTTGAAGAACGGTCCATTAAATATTCGAAGTACCCATCCCAGAACCTGCAACAAGGCCAATGAAATAACAACATAAACATCATAGAATGGTAATATATAAATCTGAAAATTTTTACTGAATTTTACTAGCTGAACACAAGTTCTGTAGAATGTTACAGCAAGTTGAATGTTGCTTAATGAATTATAGACTGCATATTAAACAGATCACTTCAACTAGCAGTAGCAGGTCACATTTTAGAATCTGCAAACTCAATTATCATAAACATTTAGTTTCTTACATCATTGCAACAAGAAGGAAGAATACAATTATCAATCTACTTCATCAACTTTGACGATTTTGGTTTTAAAAAACTGTAAGATAATTAAAATGATGCAAACTATGTCAAAACTAAAACCTATACAACAGTCTTTCTGCATGCTCTCTCCTTATACTACACATTAAAGATATAGCATTCTTTTTTCCGTGGTTCAGATTCATATAGTTTTTCCTCATTATAGGCAGAAATGGAAGATAATACAATTTAAAAAAGTAACAGAAGACCATTAACTCATAATGCTTCAGAGAATTACAGAGTAAGGAGAAAATCAGATCTACGAACAACTCATACCTCAGCTCATCCCATAGAGAGAGAGAGTAAAGGTGACGTTGAACATAATCCGGAACATTACTGGAGTCTTTTCTGTACATCTCAGCAGATACTTCAAGGGCATCTCTTACAGTCATCATATCATTGCGAGAGATAGCCCGATTTATTGCTGTTTTAAGCTGGACAGAGAAATATGTAAGACCATAAATTGGAAGAACAAATCAACCAAAACTTGAAACATTCATGAGAAAGTTAGCAGACTGAACCACAGCAAAGAATACTACATCAAATCTAGATTACGGTGGTAAATAAAATTGACCTCAAAAACAACTAAATAAAATAGGAATAATGGCTGCAATCTTATTAACAGAACATACATCACTGACCCTATCGATATGCACAATGGATTTTGCCTAAACTGCACTTCAAATGTACGGAGGTAATATAGAATATTGACTTGAGATTAGCTGTATATCTACTACATCAGAAATACTGGCACAAAAGATTTAATGACATAGCACATAAAATACCTCACATCATCACAACTTCCTTTCCTAATTTATTTGTCTCTCTAGCTGCCATCTGCTAGTCAAAATGGTTACCTATTTGGGGCTTCTGGCAGGACTCACAAGCAGCCCCACCACCAGATGATCACAAATCCAAAGCAGAATAAACACCGCTGTAGGTCTGGTGGATGTGTGTATATAGGATGGTTATGCTAGGAAATGAAGTGACTAGAGAACAAAAAAGTTCAAATGAAGGATAATGTTTGCAACAGAGCATATTAGAAGAAGAGGCCAAAAAGATAAAGTGGGAACGATGAGTGTTCTATCAATGATAATTGATGGAGGACACAAGCAAGAAAGGGGAAAGAAGGGGAAAGGGAAAGCTAGAATAGTACAAAGAGAAATGGGCATCCACAACAGAAGAGAAATTGTGACCTACAACCAACAAAAGTTATGTTGGGGTGGAGGGTGAATTCCAAGTTGAAGGGCAAGTTGGTGGAAGGATGATAAAAAATGCAACGACATCAAATTTTGTATAAGCCATATCAATAGTATTAGTGACCGAATGCTGAAGGTCTGATAAATATTGTTAAACTAAGCAAATTTGTTTTGATCTGATAATCAGACAAGAGCCTACCACTTTCAATATTTGGCATCATTAATTAGATTGAAACAAACAACAATATTTTAGGGCCATGCAAGCCAAGGGGCAGTATGGGCCAAGAGGAGAAGCACCAGAAAACAAATTTAACACTAGTATATGTACAAAGAAGGGAAGCATTGTACGTGAAATTCCTCTACCAAATGATCTATAACAGCATGCAGTATTCATTCAAAACTAGTTGTTATACAGCAATAGCAATATAACAAAATTAGTGGGCAAACATTTACTAAACATTGATTTTGGATGCAAATGAATTAATGTCTGAAGTCCAAATCATGTGTTGGTTGCTGAACACATAAAAGTGTTTAACACCCATTTTACACCAGTTCAATACTGCATAGTTTGTGTGAAAATGACCTAACCATGAGTCAAAATCAAACAAATTGCTTTCGTGTAGCGTTTTATTTCAGACATGCAGACATAATTTGGTTTCAAGGGGGAACAAAAAGAAAATCTAGATATGAGGCATTGCATGTCTATGTCCACAAGCATGCATATATTGATATGCCTGCAATATACATAATCACATATGGACAGAATGTCATATATTGCCAAATAAATTAATTGCATAAATGCAATTGACATAAACAAAAATAATTGTGCAGTCAGTTTTTTTTTTCCTTTTTGGGCTAAAAAAATTGATATCCATCATAGAACACGAGCATATAGGTGTTGATAGAAAACAAATATACAAGATCAGCTCGAAGTTTCAGATGCCACCACACTAAAACCTATCTCAAGGAAAGCATAAGTTGATCTACAGAACTCTTCTGAAAAGATAGCTGCTATCACTCCAGCCATGTTAACTAAGCAAGGGCATGGAGATGCAACAACGTGGATGCATGCATTTCCATGCTATGCATATATTCTGCCAATTCCATTAGCCCACTGATATTAATATGATGGTATTGCATGATATGCCTAACCCAGAGAGCTTGGAAATTGGATCACTACTTCAGGTCCCTAAAATTCAGAAAAGTCTTTTGTTCGATATGGAATTGGTTAATTCTTTTCAGCATAGAAATAAATGTTATCCAACATCAAGAAACTGCACCAGAGAGCATATATTTGGATGCTCCAACTTCCAAATACACATACAGCCAAATTAAAATGAAGAACCTTATTTTAAGGAGGCTATTGAACCAATCCAAAGTCAATAGAGAGTAAACTGCTGGTTTTAGGAATTTCAGGCTGCTTCAGTACTCTCCTGGCCATCCATTTGAAATTCAAGATACAGAGTTCCTCTGATTGACAAACACAAGTATGCACCAGCAAATGGTCCTTATCCAGTTATGTTATGACAGAATCAAATGAAACCCTGACTAGAAGTGTTGATACATGCAAACAAAGCTTTCAAATATGTGTGCACAAATAAAGAACCTAAGCTTATGTCGTGCCACTTAAACTTTGAAGGAATGAAGAACAATGAAGAAAATAATTTAAGAAAAAAAAAAGAAAGAAATGGTGATAGAAAAACATATAAAGCAGCTAAAACATAATATGTACTAAAACACCATTTTCTTCTTTCTTGGAATTACTGACGGCATATGAATGATAATTTTCAACCTACCAATTTAATAAAGCTTCTACTATCTTTTTCTAAAATTGTTGACCTACTTAACTTGTTTTGTGTCACTCAATTGTTCAGTAACCATTGAATTACAGATCTTGTAATAAAGAAAAACAATTTAGGGGGTGAGGAGGTGATTGGTGGTGGGAACCCAAACCACCTAAATGCCTAGGTAGATAGCCTACTCAGGGGTATGGATTAGGGTGTTAATGAGGTTGAGTTTTAATTTGGGTGGACTTCTGGGCTTAGATTTTGCTGTCAACAAGTTATGTAATGGATGGGACCTTTCTATTACAACTCAATGGATTTTATAGAGTTGGACAGAGGCTACTTTAAGCAATGTTGGGGCAACTAAGACAATGGAAACAATCGGCTGCCTTACATAATATGCGGCCATCATTTGGCTAGTTACCACTTAGATGCCTGCTTGGTATTCTGGGTGACCGATTAAATGTCAAGCAACCAACCAGCTATTGCTTAATCCCTCAAAAGCTCAAAACTATCTAAGCACTTGGATGTTAAGCAGCCACCTTTAACAACAAAGGAGAACAAAAATATTCATGGTCCTGATAATAAAATGTATGTAATTATAAAACAAATGATGTATTTTTTCAAATTAGAAGTGCATAGATTTGATTGTGCTTGTTCTCTTGCATGCGAAGCAGGGTGCCAGTAATACAAATATAAAGCGTCGTAAGTGCCAGCTGATATATGTGTATATATATATATATATATATAACGCATCTGTGGGTGTGTGTGCACAGCTGAATAATCCACATTATTCAGAATTTGGCATGCAACAACGCCACTAATACATCAAGGTGCCTTGCTTCTATCAGATCAAAAGTGAGATTTATTGATCTTGCACTGATCAAAATTGGCTTCACAAACATTAAAACACTATTTCTCCATAAATAATCATTTAATCAACTCACCAATTCCTTCACCGCGATAAATTGTTCATCAGTTAAACGGCATTGCCAACCCTAAAGGAAATGGAATTGTTAATTGTAATAAATATAAAAATAAAAAATCAAGCTCCCAATAATTGCACCACATATTGTAATATGTGAAAGATCATTAATATTACCGAATGAATAT
The DNA here is from genome assembly GCF_009730915.1 of Dioscorea cayenensis subsp. rotundata. Taxonomy (NCBI): domain Eukaryota; kingdom Viridiplantae; phylum Streptophyta; class Magnoliopsida; order Dioscoreales; family Dioscoreaceae; genus Dioscorea; species Dioscorea cayenensis. Next base: position 17,650,819 of record NC_052482.1, read on the forward strand.
GCTCTCTAATACATTCAACAAACCCACTTCCTCCAATTCCTTCAGCGTCAGATTCAATCAAAGCTACCAAACGAAAAAAAGCTAGCAATTTTAGAACCACAGGCCACAAACAACCAAAAGACAAGCCAATAAAGTTAAAAAAATCTAAAAAGTTATGAAGCAAAAAAGCTCAGTCTTTCGATACCAAGAATAGTGCCATATTCAAATGATGAAAGAGGGTCTTCAGATGCTCCAAGCCTTAGAAGGCGCAACCATAATCCCTTCAAATAGACAATATCAAATTAGCACATCTCTACATAGATACTATTTTAGATGCAGATTTATTAAAATATACATATCACAAAAAAAACTTCATTCTAGTAGTGTTTTGAACGAGGCTCTATGAATTTTCCCAAATCCCTCAAAATCAAATATTCTCCTAACAAAACCCTAATCCCCTTCCCAGAATCAGCTTCAAGGAGTTGGGCCCAGAATTAGGCAATATAGCCAGCCTCAAGAAGGTTCAAATTTCTAAGAGCCAGAAAATTCCATTCATCACCAAGCCGGCTGAGTAAGGATCAGGTTTTGAAGGGGTGCATTGTTTGTTTAGACCATATCAACTAATAGCCTAATTTCCAAGATTTAACTCATCAGATAAACCAAGCCCGTTAGGATTAAGAACATTGGTTATAACTTGTAGTAAGTTCCTATTATTTAAAATAGGGTTATGTTTCAAAATCACAATATTAAATAAATTAAGTATTACAAGAGCGCTCCTTTTAAAATATTTATTAAACTACCATTATAATTCTACATTAACCTGTGTGGCCCTCAAACTTCTATAATTCTTCTCCTACTGTGCATTCATGAGACCCCAATCATCTTATCTATGTTGTTTTTAAAACTCTTTTTTCTAATGTTATTTTCATTTTAGATCTCATTCACCCCAATTCCCCTAAAAACTCAATGCTTAATCTTTGTAAGTTTTGTTCATATTGTATTAAATTCATCTATTTGCAACTTAAATCTAATGTAGACTTTTACAAGCTCTATTGAGATTTAGAGACATCAATATTCAAAAAGTTCTGAATTTTATAATTTTTATTAAGAGTTTCGAGTTTTGATTATGATTTACAACCTTTTTTTGTCAGAAAAGAAAGGAACCCAACTGAATATGATTAAAAAATATAACTGCATTTGAATTGGATGGGGCTTTTGTTATATCTAGCCCTCATAATTTTTTTTTAATAGCCACAATGGCCCCAGGTCTATTATATTCATCAAAATGGCCCTGAGGCCATCACATTATATGCTCAGCCAGAGAAATCCTTTTTTAAATTGTTTGGTTTATATTTATCTAATACTTCTTCACCACCCTTGTTAAAGTACCGCTTTAAAGGTCATGGATTCTGATACTTCTTCAACACCATTCTCTGCAAATAAATCCTCCAATTTGAAAGCCTTTTCCACAGTAACGTCGGTCTTCTTGGCATCTTCAGCCACAACTTAGGGCTGTCTCCTACTTCATCACTGCCTTTCTCTGCAATCATATCCTCAAACTCCTTTGCATCTCCAACCACAACAGCCTCTGAGAGTTCTCCTAATTCATCTCACCTATCTCCTCCACAACACCATTGTCCTTCTAATTTGTCTCTTCAACCTGAAACTCAGTATTTTCTCCAAATTTCTAATCCACCTCATCCTTTTCCTTCTCTTTTAATGCCATTGGCTCCTCAACCTCTCCAATGATCTCCACACCTCTTTCTCCTATTTTACCTTGCTTTCCACCTTCACTGAGATCTCAGCCTCAGGTTTCACTCCACAATCCAATTCTAATCCATAAAAAAAAAAAAAGGGCTCCCAGAATATATGCGCGAGCGCACGCACGTGCACACATAAATGCCCAAAAAATAATAATAAACGATTTGCATGCCAGTCAGCAGGTATATGATGGGATGGCCCCAAGACCATTTTGATGAATATAATGGCCTTGGGCCCATTGTGGCTATATACATATATAAAATCGTGAGAGTTAAATATATTATAAAAAACGCCCAATTGAATATTATCAATGCAACAGAATGCCCACGCATAAACAAGCTAAACTCTTATCAATGTAAAATATTTTACATGTCTTCAATTTTAAACAAGTAAGCATATCCTACTCTAATTTCTAACTGAATGAGTAATGATCCAATGGAACTAACTCACAAAATTCCTTAATAGTGATCGTGTTTAGAGTTTTAGAAGGTAGTGAGGCATACTCAACTTTATCTAATTTTGGATTCACTAATTCTAAAAGTTTAGATTATCTCTAACATCTCTCTATTTAACAAATATTTACTTAAACTAGGATGTAAGGCTGGGATAGATTGATCTATAGAATAGGTTTTCAAAAAAAAAGGATTAGGGTTTTGTGATAAATGATAAAATCTTTTTACAGTCTCTTGTTGAAAAAGAAGCTTTAAAAGCAAAAAGAAATATAGATGCTGGGGGTTGCATATGCTAATATACATTAGACAGAAAACCAGAAAAGACTGGGATTACATGAGTTATTGTATAGTAAGGGATGAGATGGTGGATGAGCTAGAGAGACATAACCTTATTTTCCTAAATATTTTAGGAGTGCCCACAATGTCACCCTCTCACCATAACATGGTGTCAAATGCAATATTGTTTGGGCTCAATACTATTATATCAAAGTTGCCACAGAACCAATAGACATCAGATATGCTGAAGTAAACAGGAGTTTCCTAAAGTCACAGCAATGAGTTCACAAAACCTTTGGCATAACATGGACACGGTGGCCTCCATAGTCTATGACAAACTGACCATATAGCATAAGAAACTAGGAAATACAAATTGTGATTTCACGAGATGCTAATGTTTCAGAGAGCTTAGTAATGTTTCGACTAGAGGAAGAACGTAGTAATGTCATTTATGTCCACCATGCGTGTGACATTTTCAAAATAGGATCGGACAACCAAAAAAAACTTATATTGAGGTATATTCATGAAAATGATGGTTAAGCTTTTATCCTGAGACCAACTTCAGCATGCCAATTATTAAGTGAACAACAAAATAAGCCTATGTATAGAAACAGCTAAAATGTAGTGGCCAATAAAGCATCTACCTGCAGCTTCACTTTTATGTCCAAGACCATCCTCTCCCTCTCCGCCTGAACAAGGAGAATAACATTTGTTTTAGTTTATCATCAAAGTATCAGACATCAAACATGCAGAAAATACAAGCTATAATAACTTACAGCTCTCTCCCTGGGACTCAGACTTTCAGCTTTTGGATCCATACCATTTGGAACAGAGGGCGAGCTGAAAATAACAGATATAAGAAAAGTAATCTACCAGGAAGAAGCATTTTTCTTTCATGAAAATTAATCAATTCTTTAATTATTCTGCAAGTGAACTTCAGATAGCTTGAGAAAGATGAATTAAAAATTGTAAAAAAATACAACTCAAAATTTTCAAATGCATCAAATCAACAAGGGAAACTGCAAAATGGCTCTGTTTCTTTTACAAATACCTAATAGTATGCCTTCCAGATCCACTGACTGAAGTCAAAATTGACCTCCGTTTTTCTTCCTGCTCCTCAGTTCTAATGTTTGAAGGAAACCGATCATAACAGTATTTGGCAACCTCCCCTGAAAGTTCAGAAGGCTGATTAGCACAAGATCACCACTCAGTAATAAACTTTGCTATTTGTATACCAGTAGATTCAGTTATCAGTTGTGCCAAACACTTGGAGATGATAACAGAAACCAGATACAGTAATTTTTGCCGACTAAACTTCCTAGAATTGTTAGGAGATGGCAAAAGAAGAGAACAAAAAAAGCCATTCTAAAAGAAAATTTACAACCATGTGAAGCTCCACCATCATCTGCATCAGTTTCAGCTATAGTTATGACCTCAGGCTCTACTAGTGCGGAGGGAAATATGCTAGTAGGATTTTGACCCCTCCCAGTTGCATCTTGTAATTTGTCGAGAAGATTGTTGCTGTTTTCATCTGAATTGATGCATCTTTCCAGATAATCCAGAAAACCTTGAGAATCTAAGAATTGTGTTATCTGATAAGCGACAATAAGATATTCAATAAGAGATTAAAAAAATAAGATATTTAAGTGATCTTGAGTTAACTATTTAATTTGAATTCATCAACCTTCAAAATAAGCAGGAGTTGAAATTCTTACTCAGACATGACTAAAACCCAAACATGGAAAGAAGGACAAGATATACAATAAATGCACAATCACATTAACATCTGGAAGAATATATCATTGCAAAATCAGCAAAATTAGATCACTGAACCACAAGGTCCACAACATGCACATTTTGAAGTAAATGAAGCACTCATATCCTACAAAAGGGTAAACTTTAACAAACATTACAAGCTGGGAGGCCTGGACTGTGATCCTTCATCACTATCTAAAATATGTTAAATAGCAATGTCCAAAAAAAAAAAAAATCTATGATAGAATTTCCAGACCTCCTAACATCAAAAATTGACTAGTCACCAGATAAAATTTTGTTTTTGACCCTTTCAAGTTTCACTACTATCTTCTTTAACAGTTGTGAATTGGTTTATGATAAATCAAGTATTGTTTTTGCAGAAATTCCTAAGCTATACTGCTCCACATATTCATTTTAAACTTAGATTTGATCCTCGATAGGGATCTAAGTTTCTTTCAGTTGGAATATAAACATGTGTGCCTCGTAAAAAGCCATTAATGCATATGCAGAACTGTCTGTTTGGTTAGGAGGTTAGCATGGTGGGATTAAGATTTGAAAGTTTAAAATTGTTCTGGGACGAGGAAGACACCTTTATATGGAATTGACCAACCTTTGACTCAATTAATACCAATCAAAATGTTACTAAATATATTTATTTAAATAATTACATCTTGTAAAAGAAGGTTGGGCAACCTTGAGGTGTTTGTTTGAGCCTTGGGGTAACCCCTCAACCAAACATAGTTATGCTGTTAGCCAATATGAAGGATTATTGGGTCATACGTAGATTTTTGTTCAATTGGTTATCTAGGGGTATTGATGCCTTTATGATGACTGCATTGGAAGTAAGAGGATCTTCAATTAAAAAACAGAACCTTAAACTCAGTGAGAATTACTACAATGGTTCCACAGATTCCTGAGGTAGGGAGAATGAGAGTTGCAGATACAATCAATAATCTTTAGTCAAGTTACAGTGGAAGGTGCAGTTTGTAATGTTTAATGTTTAAAGGTTTTTCTTTTTATTTTACATAGTTTATAGTTTAAAGTGGCAAAAAGAAAGGGATCAAATGCACAAATCAAACTACAATCCATGTTAATATGCCACCAAATTTAGCCAAAGATTCACCTTCTTATTGAAATTAAGAAAGCCATATTGGCTAAATACTGAGTCATTGAAAAAATTCTAAAAAAATCTTGAATTTCTAGCTAAAACATATCAGCCTAATGGTGCCACTGGCCATATAATCATAACAAGCATTCAAAATGGGGTTAAGTACAAATATTAACCAATTAATCAGCCTTTCCATTTTCATCTCTACTAGATAGCTAAGCATTTCCTAAATATCAGGCAGATCAGTCACCCTTTTCTCTCTCCATATTAATGGCTCAATCCATTCACATGTGCAATCTAAATTTAGTTATAAATATTAAATATCTCCTTGCCAAAAAGCATATGGCTTCAATTTCACTTTTTCCGACCTCAGCATAACTCTCTAGCACTCAAACTATAAGCTTGACACTTCCCTAACAAAGGTGGTCAGTTATTTATGTTCCTATGAAAAGAAACAATGCCACATTCAACTTTTACACACGCACACACAAAAAGAAAAAAAAATGATAAAGACAGCAATCAAAACCTACACATCTATTCGGCTATTTCACCTATAGACACAGAAATAATAAATAAATAAAGAACAACAACAATAATAATACAGCTACAACTACAAGAAAAAAATCTATAATAGATAATAAATAATATAATGCATGAAGTATATAGCCTGCTGTAAATATAAACCTGTATCTGATGCACACAAGATAAAACTGAAATTATGCTTACACCAGCTAAAATTACACAATTAGGCATTTTTTAAGAAACACAGCATGATGAGAATGTTTTTGTTGAGTTGAGGTCATACCATGGTCATGGAATCAATTGGTTGATTAGTCGAGCGGGAACGCTTCTTTACAAATGCTTGAGAGTTGAAGACATTTGTTGCAGAAATTTCCTGAAGTAAATGCTATGAGATTGGACACAAAGCTAAATTCATACTAAGAATGAGAGAAATATATTGACACTCACAATGAAATTGCGGTAACCACTGAGAAATGAAGCAAAGAATCTTAAGAATATGAGCCTGCAAATGAAATGCTATCAATAAATCCAGCCAGCCCAACTAATATATTTGAAAAACAAAATACAGAAACTACAAAAAGGCAGCAACAAATTAGAAATCAGGAAGCTGCAATGCTAACTTGCACTATTTTACCATACATTTTCTCATTTAGTTGACTTTATTCACAATTGAACTGCTGAAAACAATCTACCGCCAGAACAAAGAAATTGCTTTATTAAGACACCTGAGCTAAGTTCACTATCAAGCAAAGAAAAGTTGGATTCATAAAACTTCACTTGAAAAGGTGAATACAAATTGTGCTAAACCTCATATACAGACGCCACCTAGTAAAAGAAAGAATTTCTTATCACTCAGATGGAGAAGAGAAAGAGATAAAAATTCAGTTTATAGAATAATGAGATCAATTTTGAAACAAAACATTTCATCAGACAACAGTAGATTAAAGTAAAACTTTGTTTATGGGTTTTTATACAGTTATGGTCTATGTCAAATCATTTGGTTTGCTTAACAATAGATATTCATCAATTTTCACTACAAAACTAATCCTCAAACAAATATTGCATCATAAGATTAGACAAAAGTCAGCACTCAAGGCATGACCCAGTATAGTATTAATAAATGCAATGATACAGCAATTGAAGCTAGAAAGGAGGAGCTTAATTTGCTTGAGAAGCAAAGGTTGAGAAAGTGTGAGAAGAGCCGGTGGAATTTGCATTGAACATATGAAAGTAACCAATGAAATTTGAATCATTATCATTAATGTGTAAAAGTAACCAATGAAATTTAAAAAAAAAAAACTTCAAGGTAAATAAACTGAGCTGTCTCAATCCTTACCCTAAATTCAGCCTAGAGCTATAATAGTTAAGCTTAGTTTGAACATTTAATAGTCAAGCTCATGCTTCAGACGCATCTAACTTATTTTTCAAGGCGACTGCCTGTTCTCAAAACAATAACTGAGCATGAGCATGGTTTACACACTGGGTTGGGTCAACCCAGGTAGCCTACTTAGCATATGAATGGTTGGATAGAATACTTTATTCATGATAAGGTAGGACATTGACTCTTTAAGAAAATTACATAAAATCAATATATACAAAGAGATTCCTATCAATAGTATAGGCAAATTAAGCCACTCAAGGCTGAACATAGAATTAGATAAACATGGTTTCCATGTTGCTTTCCAGGACTTCAAATCATTGATATTAAATATAAAATTAAAAATTAAAAAAAAAAAGAGCATACAAGGAAGCTTCACCTTAGTTGAAAATCATGCTCTCCTCCCCAGGGTTTGCGGCCACATCCAGCATATTGCTCAGAAATAACACCAAAATTTATCTTCATATGATCTATCCCAACAACATTTGGATGGAGCAGTTTCAAAATCTCACCACGTAAAAAACTAAACTCAGGATCTGGGATAGAAGGTATGTCTTCTGAAGTAGTGATGCTGTTGTGCTCAAGATCTACCACAACAACCTGCAAAATATCCTAGTAGGTCAAATTTTATTCTTGTTTGAGTTTCCCATTTCTTTGAACGTAAGAATCCAGAAAACAGATATTGAGAAATGTTCAATGAAACAAATTCACTTGAATAGGCACATATATGAAAATCCAAATATGATGACTACACTTGTATTATTTGACACAAAAAAAATGTAGAATTTTAACATATGATTTGAACTGACCTGTCAATAGATAAAACCAAGACAAAAAATTTACCTCATGTCACTGTCTCTTATGTCTAAGATAAGTTTAGTATTTAAAAAGTAATGATAAGCATATATTCGATTAGTTGGGAATTAGGGATCATGGTAAAATATGGAATTCACAGTTCAAACCCAAATATATATCCATAAACAAGATGCGAGTCATCACTTTCCTTCTCATTTTGCATAAATTGTAATTACACCACTAATGCACCCACTCAAAGAAAATAACCATGGTTAGTACTGCTCAAAATTTATCATATAAATATATATGCGCACAAAAAGACACCACATAAAAATGCAAACGTGCATACCCTTCTTCTTTACGTATGTTAGTCTATATTGCAGAACTTGGATCAACTCAGTGCACAAAGTTATCGCATATGTGGAGAGGATATCTTCTAACTTCATACCTATCGTGCCTAGGCTTTTAAAGAAGCTGTCAATTGATTGAACCGAGGCTCACCATCTTGAAAAATTATCAACATAAAAAATAATTGTCCAAAATTTCATAGCTTGAACATGATTCATACAAAGTATCTAAAAGAAGGATAGTTTTGATTAGGAAGGTATCATGTAACCAAGTATCAATTGTGTAGCATGATTTATCATCGTAGTGACAAAGATCCCCAAAAGTCTCCACAATCAACCAAACCTGAAGACTTAGGCAAAGACTACTTTTGAAAGGAAGGATTAAGGTAAGCCCTTAAGTCTGATGAAATATTCTTGACCTAGAGCTCCACTGAGTAACAATGTATAAGAATCTTCTTTGACATTGACCACAACTCTCCAATATACAAATAAGAACTTGTATGGCACCTTAGCAGCTATGCTTGGCCATTGCAGCGGCACTTAACCTTTAGCTTACAAAGGCCTACTTATGCCTATCCTCAACCTTCATAATCAACAACTCCAAGAACATATAAAATCCAAATGAAAATATAGTATATGCTGCAAAGAGCATGCCATTGGCTTCAATACTTGGTCAACTGTAGTAAGTAAATCACAAAATTCTTCAGATTTCAAGTGTACAGCATCTTGTTAGCATTGGAGAATACATGAGAGGCCACACAGAATCGGGTAGCTAGCTCAGTAATCCTTTGAGCAATAAATGAGAGGAGGGCACTTAGGTGGACCTAGGTGTTGGCCTCCGATGGTCATGTGTAGTATTAACTCACATAGCTTGCTCTTTTTCATTTATTTTTCTTCTCTCTATCATTAGCTGGTGCACACTCCCTATATAGTTCATCATCATCATCATCAAAGTAGTGAACAACATGAAAAGGAAAAAGAAATAGTGGCATGCCATCAGCTAAGAGTTGGTCATAGTGATATGATGAATGATGAGAAGTCGGAGTGACTCATGTCACAGAAAACCTACCAATGTAACAAAACACATGATGCAAATATAAATGTACTTACACCATCAATCGCCAAGCCAGATGTGTCAACGTCAGAATGAAGTCCCATCATGTAGGGTGTGGGAGCATCAATGTAATCTACCCCACTAAAAAATAGTAGTGGAATATAAACATGCTACATCACAAGAAGAAAGTTCACAATTTAGGAAAAGACGTAAGGCTTACTTGGTCAATTGTAGACACAAAGACAATAATAACAGAATATGCAGTTAAATTCACACCTGCCACCTGAAGGGATAAATTAAATGGCAAATGGCCTCTGACACCAGAGTCAATAGGGTATACCTGTAAAAAAAGAGAAGACATGACTACTTTCAATCAAGAATCAGTTACATGAAAATCGCTCAAATATAACAAAAACGCAAAATATATAAAAACAGAAACCTAAAATTATGATTTCAACACACCAACATTCTAAAACCAGTTGATACCTGGTGAACTTGGTCATTCCACAGAAATTACTTTACATAACAGATACAGATGCAAACCTAAAGTTAGCTGCTGCCTAAACTCTGAAAAATGGTATAATAGTATTGACTAGGAAATCCCAAATTATCCACTTGACATCATGAATGAGTTACATCTCTGTTAATAATAATAGGCATGGAAATGAGCTACCAACGCAAATGCATCAATACCAAGGTAAAATTGTCCCTTATCTCTAACCCTCTAAGTATGTGACAAAGAAAAGATTTCTCATCGTAAGGAAAGAATCACATAAATATTGGCCTAATGTTTAGCCATAACTCTGGAATGAATGAAACCTCTCACAAACGTCAGATGGAATCAAGCCCACACAGTCTCACAAAATGAAACATTAAAATGTGGAAAATTATGCTTTTCTTTTTTTTTTCTTTTTTTTTTTTTTATTGAAATATTGATGTATAAGATTTGAATAGTTAACACTTAGGCCTTTCTGGATTAAGTTTTCATGGCTCATAAAGTTTGATCTTTCGCATAAAACAGAAATTGCTGGACAAGCAGCATACGACCAATTATAATAAAAATGTGGTATGGCATAATGCAAGTGCTAAAGTGATGATTAAGTGGTTTTGATCAATGAGTAGCATCACAAGTCCTGAGGAGCCCACTGAAGTCAGTGGATATGCATATTGGTATTTAGTAAGTGCATTTTCACAGCACAAACTTATAAATGAAGTTCCCCACATTTACTATAAACTGAAGTCTCATAACTGAAAGGATTAATAATTGGAAAGAGCATTTAATGATATGTTCTTTTATGTTAAAATATTTTTTATCCATATGTTAGGGACCTCTATGCAAAAGTTACAAGACTTGCTGCTTTAAGATATGTGACAAAATTCAAAACTATAAATTAAAAAAAAAAAAAAAAAAAAAAAAAAACTAATACAGATGCATTAGAAAATTAAGAAATTGAGGTTATACTTATTGGATCGCAGTAATATTCTCCTTTCAAGCAACACTGCAGTAAAAAGTCTAATCAAGTTATCAACATCCAAGCACTGCACCAACGGCTGGAATGAAATCTGTTCATTTTTAACAGCTGCTGGTGGTTAAAAATCTTCAGTAGTTTTGATTGGTTGGATCATAATATTAACTTCTTAATAATAATAATAATAATAGAAAGAATATACATCTGCATGCGGGAGTCTCTCCTTAGATGGAGCCTCAGCAGAAAGAAGGCAGTTCTCAATAGCAAACATTACTCTATCTTTTCCTGGAGTGGGCAAAGGAACATTCGACACCATATATGCTATGACTTCCCACAGTGGCTTGCTGCATTTGGTCAACAAAGAAAATAAGTACTAGTAACAAAAGAAAAAACAAAAGAGAAAATGAAAGGGAAAAAAAAGTAAAGCAAGTAACCTTCTGCATTAAAACATCAATAAGATTGCAAAAGATGACAGTTACCACGAAGTGCAGAGGCAGATGAATCGCCCAGATATGGTAAAAACTATTATATCTCGTAGAAATACAAGCAAAGAAACAAACAAAAGGAAATACTTCAAGCATAAGCATTTAAACATATATGAGCTTATGAGGTAGTATTTACAATCAGTAAAAATTTTAGGCAGCAAAAGATTACAGAAACATAAAAAATGCATACATCAGAGTGCAATTAAAATGAGGAAAGGTTAAGGGAAGCATACTTACCAAGTTAGCTGGCCCATTCTTATCTGTTGTAAAACTAGCTTCACATGAAAATGCAATAAATAAGATGATCCTCATTCTAGGTTTGGGTGTGTTACCTATTAGAATGCTTCTCATTTTATGTATGTTCATTAGATTTAAATAAAGTCTATTCATTTTACTTCTAAAAGTTTAGATGCAACCAAAATTCTTTCCATGTGAGAACAATATGTAGTATACAATGCAAATAGGCTAGGAAAGAGAATAGGCTAAGCTAATATATACTCTTGCAATAACATAATATCACTAGATCTCATGGGAAAAAATAGAAGAAAAATAAGTGGTTGTTCATGTCGATTGTGTTCAATGTATCAATATTTAAAAAATATTTGTACTAAACATTTAAATAAAGCAAATAGAAAGAGAGGGAAGGAATTGTTATTGTTTGATTGAGATAAAAATGAGCTCTATACCGTACAAACTACAAAGCAATATGTTTCTTATTTCAGCAACATGCAAAATTGCAATACTTCAAAATTTTTGCAATATTTGTTTTCCATCAAAAGCAAAATATGCAGCCGGATCCACTTAAATAACTAATCTAAACACTTAATTAACAGGAGTCGGAGTATATTAACCTGTATTCATCCAATTAAAAATTGAGATTGCATTACAAATTTATGATCCAACAGACGGGGTGAATTACTGAAGCTCCTTACAGTTCACTCTCATAAAATTCACAAGAGCTATCCTCACTTGAAAGAGAATCAAGTAGAGAGGTGAATGCAAATTTCAGGAAACAATTTTCACTTACATGACAACTCTGTGAATGAGGAGATTGCATAAAATAAAAACTTTGGGAAGGATATGGGGGCTGATAAGCAGATATAAGAACTAAATGTTACCTGCTCCCAGTAGGAGAAAAGCAAAGAATGAAAAGTTCTTCAAGTGCATCTCGAAGGACTTGAAAACTTGGTGAATGTGATACAAGGCAAATGCATTTATCAGCATAGGAGTTTTCTGGAATTCGATATGCTTCAGCAATGTCTTCACAAATTGGATCCCGAAAAGCAATACAGCTCACATAAATTTTGGAACCATCCCCCTCTGGAACAAGTGTTTTCTTTTGTCAACAGAGAAGTAGATAACAAGAATAAAGCATAATATATATAGAAAACTCACTAACAGAGTACGAGCAGATATCAAATGAAGAAAACACTAACAATAGTCCACAAGTTCACATACTCCAAATTTTGTTTCTGGGTATACGTGTCAAGTTTTAAAATTTGCATTCAAGGTCAAACAAATGACTAAAGAGTGAAATCTAGTAAAGTTTTTAAGTTCAAATTTCTACTTTTAAACATTAGTTATTCTGCACTATGTTGATTTCAATAAAGTAGATATCAAATAATCACGATTCACAAGTAATAAGACACGGTAGACTCTAAAAGATGGAAAACACAAGAAAAACATGAAAAATAGGACAGTGCAATAAAAATTTTAGTAGTCATTGAGCATGGTACTATCACACTGATCACACATCTTAATACTTGTGTGCTACTTGCTAATGTATACACAGTCACAAGACATCCTCAGTTACACTGGCTGACAGATCCAATCATCCAATAGAACAGAAAAGGGTGAAATAGCCCTAAGAAGAGGCAACTACCAGCGTAATCTTCAAGAAATGAATTTCTAATTATTAATCAGCATAATATCAGAAGAAACTAGTGGAAACCATTTACAGATACCAATAAAACGTATGACAAAAGACACAAAAAAGAACCTGTTAAAACAATAGGATAACTTCGGGGATAAGTTGAAAGATCATTCGAGTCAAGCCCTGAAGAATAAATTTCGATTCCTGCTGGAAGAACGCACTGCAATTGTGACAAATACAAGATACAGCGTAAAAATACATTTTTTTCACTTAAAATCACAGAAAATTGCAAACTATAAAAGCAAAAGTCTATAAACTAAATCACCAACTACAGCTGAATAAGATATTTTCAATTCATACTAAGAACCCCATTCGTCAAATTCTCCATCAAGACCAAAACAGAATCTAAACAACAATAAAACGAGCTTTCCAGATCAAAATCGAAGCAGCTTACTTACAGTGGGGAGCTGAGGAGGAGGAGGAGGGTAGATGGAGTGATTGGAGGCCGGATACTGATCGAGAAACGAGGGCATATACATGACGCCAGTGCCCTGGAAGCCCTTGGTCATGTCCAAAGACCGGATCTCCGGCCCCAGGCCACAAACCACGAAGTACTCAAAGATCCGCGAGGAAGACGCCATTGGATCTCACTCTCCCGCCTAGGGTTTGGAGAGATCCTTCGCTGCTGCTCCGAGATCCAAGCTCCGATGGTGATCCCCAGCTTCGAATGAGGAGTTCTCTTTGGGGATCGGAAGAGGACTTTGGCGCTCAATGGCGAATGCGCTGTTTAAAAGGGGATCTTTTTAGAATTTATATAGATATCAGGGTGCTTTTTGCAAAGATTTTTGGGATTAATTTATTTAAAAATTAAATTTTTATATATTTGAGCTTGTTGTTGCACTTTTCAGTTGTTCTATATAATTTATTTTTATTTTTTATTTTTAACAAAAACAATCCCTTAAGATTTACTTGATATGATTCTCGCTACTGCACTGTTTGTGTTGCAAGACAGGGTTCATGGGTAGGGTTTGTTAATAAGTTTTATTGAGTTAAATCAGGTTATCATGTAGTTTGTTATTTAGTTAATAAAGTTGTTATTTAATTAATAGAGTTGGTTATAAATAAGTTATATATATTCACCTGGGTACACAGATGACTTTTAGAGATGTTTGTTTATAACTGTTAGATTATTCATTCACCAACTTTTTTTATATAGATACTATATAATATTGTACAACTGTTTGATACTGTTTATGAATGGTTGTAGCTACATATTTAATAATTTTAAATGTTAAAAATTTTTGCTAATAGTTCTTCTTTGTTTGTAGCTACGTATTTATTTTTTAGATATTCATGTTATTTTTATTATCTGTTCAATTAGAGCTACTAATATTTTAATTAAACTACTAGTTTGTTATTTGTTAGCTATTCAGTTAGAACTGCTAAAGATTTTTAATATATCTTTATTAAATAGAAACAACAAGAGAAGTGTAAAAAGAAAAGAAAAAAAAAGGGATTAATTAGAGACATTTTTTATATTAAAAATTTTAAAAAAATAATTTTATGTTTGCAATTATTAATAAAAATAGATACATGTTGTTTATTACTAATATTAATATTGGAGGAACCCAGTGGCACCCAGTGGCGGACTCAAGAATTTGGTCCAGCCCGGGTTTCTCAGCCCAATCACAATCTTTCCTCAGTCCAACCATGGCTCCACTCCGGGCTTCCCTTTTCTTAGCTCAGGTTTAAATCTCGCCGGACTGAGTTTTTCGACTGGACAGCCAGGGCTGAAGAGTCCGCCCCTGGAGGGATCTCAAGTCTATGTGAATGTAATATATATACACACACATATTATTAACAAGTAAAATCATATATAAAATATAATATTTATCCATATACATTCACAAATATAAAAACAATACAAGAAGTTCTGTACATAGATTCAAGAGAATCCAAATTTCTCACAAAATATTTGATCAAGGAATAAACACTATCTCCCCAACCAAACTTCACCTATCCCCAACAAGACATTTCCTAACACCTTCATAAGAATTTATTTATTTAAATAAACACTCAAACTTTGATCAATTTAACTAAAAATTTTCCACCAACCAAATAAAAAAAAAAAAAACCAACAACATACACACAAACATGAAAGACCAATATCAAACTCCAGTTTCATCAATTCTGACAACAATAAAAATTGATTGATCATAATAAGAAACTTCTTGATCTTTTGTAGCCAAGAAAAATTCAGCCAAAAGAACAGAATACAACCTAAGTTTCAAGCACATACATATTCTCCAGAAGCAAAACTTCCTCAGATGCAAAAGTTGTCATGGTCAACAAATTGATTACAGTCGAGCGAAAACCGTATTCCTTTACATATTACAATTGATGCACCGAAGATAAATAAAACTAAAAACAAAACTTGAGAGCTATTAGAAGTAACAAAAAGCTTGTGATTCATGGTGGGAAAACAATTACTTAAGAAGTAGTAGACGGTAGAGTGGTCTCAACATTTGAAGGCATCAGAACATTAAAGCCGTCCGCCGCAGTTGATATGAGCATCCCCGGAATCTGTTTATGCCAATGCAATTCCTTCAGATCCTTCTGACCCTGTAAAAGATGAACACATGCTGTGAAGTAAGCTAAATTTATTGAAAGTAACCAAGAAGTAAGGCAGTTTGTGTGCGGTGATAGAACCTGATGAACAAAAAGGAGCTGGGGTGGCAAGTCTTCTGGTGCATTCACTTGCTCTTTCATCTTGGCTTTAAATTCGGCCTCTTCCTCCTCGTCTCTTTCCAATGAAAGGTCCCATATTCTGGAAATGAGGGAAAAAATGTGCAGCAGAGAACCTTAGAAATCACAATTGTTTTGCATTTATATCACGTAATCTGTTGAATATTGTCCTTGGTGGAGGCTTACGTTAGCTGATTATCAGCGGAAGAAACAGCGATAGTGGATGCTTCATGAGGACTCCATTCTATAGAGGTGATAGGGAGCTTGTGATACTCAAAGTGAGCGACGAGTGATTCCCCCTGTGAATAGAAAGAAAGAATGAAAAATGGCAGATAGATCATGTGATGTTAATATCCTCATTATATCATGCGAACAAAGTTTTCTCAATGCAAATGACAGGAAAATGATGAATAGAAATTATGTAACAATCCAATTTAAATATTTGACTAATCCAAATCATTTACTGATGGGGAAATGTAATGTTAACAAGTTTGATATTTAGATCAGAAAGAGTTCATGCACTCATCATGACAAAATCAGACTTTCCATTCTCATAGTGAGTCTGTTTCTAACAAACAATTGAGATAAAATGTGTAACAATTCATGTAGAATATACAAGCCAATACTTAAAAGGACATCAGAACCAAGTCAGTCAAACTTTGTTCATACTTGCACAAATTTATCTCTATAACAACTTTTTTTTATTGGTAAACATTATAACTTAATTTAATTTCAGATATCTCTGACACAAATTGAGAAATTCTGAGTGTATGTAAAAAGCCCTCACATAACTTTATAGGAAAGATCTACACAAGGTTTAAAAGGTGATCATAAATGTGATGCTGTTCTGTTGACACTATAAATTTGGCACAAACATCAACAAATAGGATTAATAGATGAAGAAAAGCATCAACTATTTCAATAAGAAGGTAAAAGTAATTACATAATCGCTGAAAAGAGTTGATACAGGATAAAAAATACACTCGAATAATATCCTACACATGATGAAACCACAAGCATACCTTGATTAACCTAAGATCACGAATAGAGAAGGTACCATCATCACTTCCAGAGGCTATCATGCAGCTAGCCAGTCTATTCAAAATTGTCAAGTAAACAATGTAAGGACAACAGCTCATTAGTACATGAAGGTTACAAATCATAACAAAAGAAGTCCCTTTGCTCACCGATTCCATGATATTACATTGACATCAGTGTTATGTGCCTTGATAGAAAGTGCTGGTTTGTTCCCCAGACGGGAATCCCATATGGCAATCTTTCCATCTACTGAACAAGAGGCAAAGACATCAGCTTCAGTTGGACTCCACTGTACAGAGGACATTGATGATAAAAAACTAATCAAAACATAGATCAAGGAGCTAAATAGTGATGAGGCAACATAAAGTTCGCTTTCATTAATTGGCTCTGCATAATTTAAAGGTATTAAAAATAGAATACATACCTGAAGATCTTCCACACTAGCATCATGTCCAACAAAAGGAGTAGTATTCACCTTCCATGTCTCCAATGATGGTTCCCACAGGTGAATACAACTATTGCAGTCGCCTTCAAAATAGCGGTAAATTCATCATTGAAAATTTCACATGGAGAAATGGACGCTTGAAACAAAATTAAGAATCACACTGACAGACCAGATACAAGTCTTCCAGGAACAATAGGGCTCCAGTCAATTGCATAGCCTTCATTTTTGTGCCCCCCAAACTTCATTAATGTAGATCCTAGATGTATGCTATTATCTCCTGTTCTGACATCTGCTTCAGATTCTGCCAGACTATTTAGAGCAGAAGTGAAGTCCCACACCTGTATAAATTCACAATCAGAAAAGGATTCTGGCAGAGTAAAGAAACAATCTAAATGTTGCCCATCACAGAAGAAATGAGGGGTGTGTGTATGTGTGTGTGTGTGTGTGTGAGAGAGAGAGAGAGAGAGATTGGACCATTGATACATGTAAATGAAACAAATAACAATCTGAAACCACTCACTAAAGACAAGATTATCATGTATATGCATGATTGGTGGGTTCCATTAAGTTAGTTAAAGACACTAAGTTAATTTTTCACTGGTACGTTGATGGAAGACTGAGGCATCAATATAATTGCATCCGAAATAAGCCAAAAGCAAAGAACATTGCAATGGTGAACTGAAATTTCCACATATCTGACACACTAGGCAGAGTATGCCCAAATAACAATCAGAAAATTAAATAAGATATTTTACTAGCATAATAGGTGATGTGCTGGCAAAACATTTGGTATCATTAGTACAACCCCCAAAGTTGAGAATAATGCATTATTTTGTTATTAAACCAAAACGGATTCATTGAAAAGCTTCAGAGTAATTGCATGTTGCAGAATATTTTCCCAAAAGGTTAAAACTAAAAGAAAATGCAAATAGATGAGCAAGATTCATTACAACAATAAGCAGTAGAAACCCATCTTCAGAAAAATCCCGTGTTAACTTCAGTAACTCCATCTCTAATGGCTTGAAAGATTCAAGTTCAAATCATAGCCATACCTGAACATGGCCAGTATCAGCCCATGTAGCACATATATGAGGTTTTTGGGCCATTGAGCGTATGCGGTTTACACATCCTTGATGAGCTACCTTGTGCAACTGTCATGACATAGCAAAAGTAAGGTCTCTCCACAAAACATTTAATTTCTTGTAAAACAAAACAAAAGAGGACCTTAAACAACTCTTACTTGCAACACAGGTTGTTTGTCTCCACCATCCCCATCCTCCTCATCTTCATCACTGCTGCTATCACTATCCATCTCCTCGTCACCATCACCAGCCACAGGCATCAATTCACGTTTTTTCCCAGAAACATTGGAGAGTTTAAAAAGTGCTATATAGTTCCAAGATGCTTGCTCAGCCTGCAAGGAACCAAAACACAGTGAGGACTACAGATAAATTTACCAAATCCAGAAGCTAAATTCAAAAAAAATAAATAAATAAATAAATAAATTCTACAGTAAATGAATGAGGGAAAATTATTTTTTGCGTAATAATCAATATGTGAAACACAAAAGAAAAATACATTTAAAAGTATCACTCATGATATGAATCATTAAATCAATCATTATAAAGAACTGCAAATCCATGAAAAGCGTGGACAGGAAGACACGGGGTTCTTGGGGGGTGGGGGGTTGGCGGAAACCAAATAATGCCTGCCTAGTGTTCAGCATTACATTAAGAACACACAAGATGGAACACCATGAAAAACACATTCATATTAGCTCATATTCTTATTAGAAGTAAGGACCCTTACCTACTGCAAAATCAACCAAAACGTCAAAATCTAAACAATAATTTCGATGTATACCTACTGCACAATCAATTAAAACATAAAATCCAAACAACAATTGTGACACATCTAAATATGCTTCTTATATCTGTATGGGGTTGTAATATGGCAAATATCATTGACATTGGAATTTTTAAATCCAATTGACACCCAAATTTTACAAGAAAATCTGGTCCTGTAACTTCCACTACTTACTACACAAAAAAAGTACATGTCTAGAACATCTTTTAAAATCTTGCAATCGCATCATGAAAGGATCAATATAAAGATTTGAATGCAATTCACATCCATCAAAGTTCAACAATCTCTTCTATTTCACATTCAATCAAGTCTAAAAATCTACTTCAATAAATAAAAATAAAAATAAAAATAAAAAAAGGGGAAAAAAACAGAGCTAAAAATAGAACCTGTGTGCCTGCAACTCCATACAACGTATGCGGAAACTCAGTGCGGATCAATCCCAAAGAATCATGGACGACATCAAAACTAGCAAAATACCATTACTAAATAAATAAGTAAACAATGAAAACTTCATCACTGCAAACAACAAAATCCACCCTTAACTTCTGTCCTCTACTACCTCAAACACGGCCAGCCGATACTGAAAGCATGCAGATAATTATATGCTGACGGATCACATTGAAGCTCCTCCCCTTCCTCCAATTGATCCACTCCCGGCCGCCAAACCTACCAAAATTCACCATGCCAATTCAATCCAATCAATTAAAATAATCAAAACAAAAAATTAGAAAAAAAAAAATCCTCCTTTCCCACTTTTTCGCATATTGAATCACCTAATTCGATTAAAAAACCCGAACTTTCGGAATAAAAAGGTGAAAAATATTTACCTTTGCTGGAGCAGAGGGCACTGAAGATGACTCACCTTTCTTCGAACTCTAAGAAAGCAAAGAAAACAAAACAAAAGACATTGTAATCATCCAAAAGAACAGAAATGAAACAAAGACGAGATAGAGAGATGGAGATGAAGACAGAGGAAAGAGAACCTTGTTCTTTCTCTTGAGCTTCTTAGGGTTCTTGAGACTTCGAACCATTGTGGCGCTGCAACTGCCAAGGACCACGAAGTGGAGAAGAACTTCTAAACCCTAGTCCGGCGACGAATATCGCAGCCGGCGTCGAATATCGCAGCCGGCGTCGAGCGACAGCACCGTTCTCCGGCGGGGGATTCGAGCGCAAGCTAGGGTTTTGGGTCTTCTCACTCTTCAATCGGTGAGAAAAACGGGGGTTCACCCCAACGGCTGAGATTTGAAGATTTGAGTTAATTTTTTTTAAGCCCCCTATTAAAAATAATAATTAGAGTGTAGTCTTTTTTCATGGGACATTTGGCCCTGTTTTTTTTTTACTTGTCCATTTTAACTAATGGTGTGTTTGGTTGAATATAACTGGAAATACATTGGATTTTGATTTACAATATAACTAAAAATTCATGGATTTGAAAATACAATAATGCAAAATCGGGTGTTAGGTTGGATTCAACTTAAAATACTGTATTATGCATTTATTTGGAAAAATTTGTAAATCTGTATTATGAAATCCGGTGTTTGGTTCGATATATTAAGAGATGTGGGCACCCATGGTGAGATTCCCCCCAAACTCTCAAACTCACAATCTTTTGTGTTTGTTTTATTTTTAACGTTAATGTTGATTATTTTATTGATTGTAATTATTATATTAATTAACATAAGCATTAAATTTTTTTTTAATTAAATTAATTTCATAATTATTGATATATTTTTTTGAATTCTCCAATAATATTTTACTTGTTTTCTTAACTTTTAATTAAATAGTTCCGAGTTAAATAAAATTTAATTATCCATGTTAAATAAATTTTGAATAAAAAATTAATTAAATGAGTTATTACTCAAAATTTAATTAGATAAATGACTGCATTTCATAATATCTCATTTAATATTTTTGTATAATAACATTGCTACAAATTAGCTTCTTGTACCCCATATATCATACAACTATGAAGAAAAAAAATATGGCGAGGCAATATATACAACAACCTTAATTCGAAAAATTTGATACAACAGTCATTCACTCCCAAAAACATTCAAAGAGGAAAACTAAATTCATAATGCTCCATCTAGTGCTTCCCATTCAACGTGTCCCTGGATCAAGACAATAAAGACAATAACAAATGAGACAATTACAAACATAAGATGTTCAACATGCATAATACAAATAAAAAACGAAGTTAAATATCCCTGACAATCATAATCATAAGATAATCTAACAAATATAGACCATTCCAACATTACAAGACATCAACTGATACAAAAGTAATGCATAGAAATTGGCTTCAAGTTTTGCTAATTTTGCCCTCAATACCCTCCTCTTTAATTAGCCATTGTTTCAAAAAAAAAAAAAAAACTCCTTTGCCCAATACATTCTAAGTTCTTCATCATTCGCTAAGAAAGATATAGCCCTCATTTCATCCGCCATCAACCAATCATAGGCCCTATTGATCTCACGGCCAGAATATCCATGTGTTTTTAATTTCATGCACTTGTTCATAAGGTCTTTGGCAAAGGACAAAGTACGAGTTGAATTCATATTCTCTAGTGCCTCCTTAAATGTGTTATTCATTTCTTGTATTGCTTCAACTTCGGAGACTAATTTTCTTTTTCCTTTTCCTCTTCTTGTTTGAGTGGACATTGCTCCCCGTGGTTCTGAGCTTTCTGAATGCGTGTGGATAGGTGTTGACATATTTGCATGATAGTTTGTCTCCTCAAAAGACATATCTTCAAGACCACCAATTTGAGTCAATTGGCGGAAGTTTTCATTATCATACATGTCCATGCCAATTTCATCCCCAAAGTGAATAACACGATGTCCACTAGCCTGGTCATTACCACAAATAGTCTCCAGCAAGTCATGATCTTCAATTGGCTTGTTTAGAAATGGTTCATCTTGTAAATGAATCTAGTACACAAGAACAAATTAGTAAAGAGTTTACACAAAAATAAAAATTAAAAGAAACCATAAATAAGATTGCTTCCAAGTCAATTAGTACCTTGATATAGTTCTTATACTCTGACTCACCCATGATTATCATTTTTAGTCCATCATCCCAACCCATTCCACTTAATTCTTTCAATTTTTTTAATTCTTGTCCATCATTTTTTAATTGTCCTTAGGTTTTTGGACACATTTGATTCGGTAACTATAATGCCGAATTCCTCTTTTATTGCCTTAATTGCGGCATGGAATGCTTGGGGTTTGAAACCTTTATCGACTTTAAAGCCTTGTTCCACTTGAGAAGCCATGAACTGTATGAAGAAGCGGCTTTCAGTAGATGACCACCTTTTGTTTCCACTAGTTCTTTTGTTATGGCTTCTTACTATTGATGTTTGGCTATCCTCTGATGCTCTCATGCTGTACATTCTACAATTTCCAAAAACATAAGCATTGTTTCTTAAAAAAGAATAATTGAAGTTTAGTCAAATCAACTAGTCAATGTCATAAATTTCAGAATGAACACGCTATAAAAAGATAACAACAACAAAAAATTACAAGTGTGAGTGAAAGCATATAATTCATAGGCTGCAGATATGTTGCCAAAAGATTCTCATATTCCTAAATTCTCTTAAAAATAGCTTGTCTCAATATCAAAGCAAACAACAACCAACTTTTTATAAAAATGAAAATTCTGTGCCAAAGATTACATTTGATGATCGAGAGGAATAAGAAATATAATTTAATAAACCTACACATTTAAATATCAATAACACCAAAAAAATAAAATAAAACACACAACTACAGAATTTAGCTACCATAACATTGAATTACCAAAAAAACATTGTAAGGACCTAGAGATGAACTGCCATAACATTGAATTACCAAACACATCGAATCCTATCAATTTAGCAAGCATTGTCTTACAAAATAATTGTACAGCTCATGGTGTAGAAATATGTTTATTTTGGTTACATAAAAGCAAACTATTAACTATCTACTTATTTGCCCACATATTGCACGCAATTGTTTCTCGGTATGCCACCCATTCTTGAGCCTCTTCTCTTTGCTCCCTTGTGTTACTCTGTGAGGGTAGCCAATGCGGAGTCCACTCTACCTCAGATGGTATAAACACATCTTCACCCCCACTTAAGATGTAATTATGCAAAATACATGTAGCCAAGACTAGTTCAGCCTGAGTTTTGAATGGAAAAAATGGTCTAGATGTGAGAATCTTAAAACGCCCCTTAAGAGAACCAAATGCACGTTCGATTGTCGTACGAGCCGATGAATGGCAAAGGTTAAAGAGTTCTTTATGGTTCACCGGTGTTCGTGAGCCAAACTCTTTGAGGTGGTACCTAACACCCCTGTAAGGAGATAAAAATCCTGGTCTTGTAGCGTACCTCGCATCAACCAAGTAATATTTTCCTAATAAAAATCAATTAATAGATTATTATCGTATGTTAACCTATAGTAAACTACACAAAATAGATACCTTCGGGAACTGATAGGCCATTCGCCCTCTCGAGTGCATCACATAAGACTAGAGAATCATGTGCTGAACCTTCCCATCCAGCAAGGACATAGGTAAAACGTAAATTAAAGTCCATAGCAGCAAGCACATTTTGTGTAGGATATGGTTTTCATCCATGAAATGATGCCCCAATACAGAAGCATGGATATGGGTCCCATCTAGCGCCCCAATACAGTCCTTCCATTATTAAAGTATAACGAACAATTATTTATTAGCTAGTAAATTCAAGATATAATTTAAAAATGCATGTCTACCTTGAAATAAGGGTATAATGTAGACCTCGATGCTATGTATGTTGGCATTTGTGTACTAGGTGGGTGGACATACCCGTCACGTAATTGTCCAATTGTGTAAAGCACATGATTGAAGTATCTGTTAATAGTCTCGCCAGACCTAAGAAAATTGTGGGCAATGACTCGATTGCGTTGGTTATGTCCAATAGTATGTAAGAACATCAACGGTTGTTCTTCGATGATGATGTGCAACGTATCTCTCATAAGTGTTGAATGATTCAAATTTATGTTACAAAACCCATATGTTTTTTTTTTTTTGAATTTTTGACTTATATTTCATTGATCATTTGCCATCAATATATATACAACAAATTTACATTGAAGGGCTAAAAGTTAGGAATAAAAGTTACAGGATGAAATCAAGGAAGATTGGTAACGTTGGCTAAAATAAAGGAAACAAAATAGGAAAAATAATTTATGTTACAAAATCCATATGAATCATTCAAATTTATGTTACAAAATCCATATGAATCATTCAACAATAAGACATTTTCGTCTCATTATAGAACAAAGATTAAAGAAGGTGGATTTATTCATGCGGACCATGTTGATACTGGTGGTGTCATTGCCGTCCACTAGCCTGGACAAATATTGCTCTCTAATTACTAACTGATTTCTTAATGGTTCTCTACAAACTCTACGTCTTTTACTATGCAAAGCCAACGTGACGGCATAAACTGTAGCTAAAAATATTTGCATAATAGATAACTGATCCTTTCTGACATTCGTAGCCATCTACAATTTTTAAAAATATAAAGATTTAAAACAAAAATAAATTATGATCCATAAGAGCACAAAATAATGCAACAAAATATTGTGAAAGATCAAAAAATTAATTATATAAATTAGTATGTTTTCGGATTATAAATCACACAAGTCCATGTAATTAATGTGATACATTCATATGATGTAGTGGTTGAACACAGAGAAGCTTATGACAATGAGCTCCCATTTCAACATTACATCATTTATGCAGGTATTTTAGGATATCTAGTTTTATTAATGGAATCTTGGTAATAATTTAATCATGTTGATTAATTATGGAAATATGGCAATATGGTATTTCACCTGCATGATTACAAGTGGACAATGCTCTATCTAGCTTCTTAATTGAGCTAGATTTAATATTTTAAATGTTTGTATATATATCATATTGTTTATTTGAGTGAGATTGTGGTAAATTACATAATAAAATTTAAAATTTCAAACATTTATTAATATTTTTCTTATCAAGAGGGTTGTGAAACTAATTAAAATGAAGACAAAATTAATAGGTAATTCTTGCCAAAGAAAGTGAAATCTGCGTGCCATGCTATTTTGATCTCAAAAGACAATGAAAACTCCACCTAATTTAAAAAAGAAAGTTTTTGAAACCTAAAACTATCTGCAAACATATTAGAGAAAGCCCTCTCAAAGAGAGTTATAATAATGTTATCTAAATTAAGGTTATTAAAGTAAGATTTCTAGCTACTAAAGAAATTTGATTTAGACCTATATGCAACAAAGAACTTTGTTTAATAAGCAAGCATGGGATAAATTACGAATATGCAACCCTTGAGTCAAAATTGCATAGGTCTACAACCATTTGGTTATGAGTGATTAGTTCTAAGTTCTAAATCAGTAGCCCTGACAAATTGTTGAACACCCAGCAGTAATTGTCCTGCCATTTTAGGATGTTTATATTAATTTAAATCAAGTTAAATGTGACTTCTAAAATATTATAATTACAAATATTGTTTATAAAAAAATATATAATGATTAAAAATAAAAAATTTGTCTAGAAGAAAAATATTACAATCATCCACAGTATTCATATAATTATATTTTTCCAATTGAAAAAAATACACATCCTAGAATATATTTACAACAATAGCCCATTCTTTTTCAGTGATACATCCAAACACAATGAAACAATGCAGAGAAAACCTTTAGGTCCAAACACAATGAAATAATGAGAAAGAGTGTGATAATTGTAATCATACTAAACTTTTAGGTTCAAATAATATAAAGAAAACAGAGAAAATCAATCAAACAGGCAAGAGCTAAAATTCAACAGACAATGTATTAAGAATATCTCCAAACAAAATTTGAGAACACATAAGTGAGATCAAGGTGTGCATGTTCTCCTTGTAAACCCCATTTCAAAAACCAGATTACTGGAGAAGACATAATAAAATGACTAAATATAATTGGATTTCAATGTTTTGGAGATGTGTCCAATTGCATTTTATTGCACTGGTCTTGCAATTTTGATATAATTGATCACATACAGCCAAATTGCCAATATGATCAGTTAACTACTTCATCATGTCAATATTATTGGATTTCTGCAGCTTAGTTCTTGTTCTAGCAATAAACTAAATGCCAAATGTGATCAGTTAACTGAATGCAAAACTCTTGGAATAAATCACTTATTTCTTGGTTCTCAATCCTATTGACTAATACAACCACTATAATTGTTTTTTTCATTAGAAAAATTTAAATAATCTTGCAATTGAGATCACTGTTTCTTTTTTACCTTATGCTATGCCTCTAAGACATACTCCATGGCATTTTTTTGCAGTAAAAGTACATCTTCAAATTCATTCATCTTTTTGGATCATATGTATATATACATGTAAATATAACCTGCAATCAACTTTAATAAGGCCTTGTATTCATACCAGGCATTCCATAATAAAATGTTTGCATATTAAATAAAAAAACAACACATACAACATGATTTTCAGCAGAAATATATATAGATATAAACAGATTCTTGGAGGAAACTATACCAATAAGCAAGAAAAAGGCTGGATCTACAAAGATTTAAGTGTGGATATCTAAAAAAATCAAAAAAATTAGTTACCTTAAGCTAGAAAACAACAAATATCAAGGAAACTTCAAAGTTTAGTGAAGATCTATCTCACTGTTGAAGATTTGCAAGGAATAATGCATAAAATCCAAGAAAAATATAGTTAGATCAAGAAACATGAGAGTTATAAGAACAAATAAATATAAGGAAAATCATGAGAAAATTAGATCCAATTGGTAGAACTTAACAGAAATGGATGAAGATGATTTCATGCAAAGGTTTTGCTATGATCAAAAGATGAGATGATCTCTTGCAACCGGAGGATATTGACGATGCTCGATCTTGTGCAATATCATCAATCGGAGGACGACGTGAACAGAGCACTCAAAGAACTCTTGGAGGAGATGAGTCAATGTTATTGTGTGGGAGAACCACAAGCCCTTGCTGGTGTGAGTGGAAGACAGCCTTAGTGGAGCTCTTGCCGGTGTGAAACCTTGAAGAAGCTCTTGCCGGTGTGAGCGGAGGATGACAACACTCATATGAAACCCCTCTTCTTTTCCTTCTTTGATTTTCTTTTCCCAGAATTTGGTTTTACGCCCTGTTTGGGAGTAAAACGAAATACTCCCAAAAAGGCACTGTAGTGTAAAACCAAATACACCAGGATTTACAGATTCACCCAAACAAATAAAGGATTTCATAAAGTGTTGTATTTGGTTTTACATGTAAAACTAAATACTCCGAAACAAACACACCCTAATTCACATATATTAAAAAATCAATTAAAATTAATTGTATTTTAAAATTTATAAAAAATTATATAAACTTTTCAAGATTACCCTTATTTAAAATATGAAGCTCAATATGATTTATTAAAAATTGTAAAAGTGTACTAAATATAAGAATAAATTTGAAAAACTAATATTTAATGCTTCATAAATTTTTGACAAGTAAACTGAAAAGGAGAAGGAATAAGTCACATTCATTTTGGAAGAAATGGTGAGAAAAGTAGAAAAGTGAATTGATTTTCCTCTATATTCTATGTTTATTTGTTAGAAAGTGAATTTTAAACTAAAAATTATTTCATTAATTTTTTTAATGAAATCAGGAAGTGAGCTAAGTATAACCCCCTTTTTTTCCTTTTTCTGAACCTATTCCGAGTTACAAAAAAACTTATCAAACTTCTTTCCCTACCTCCCTGTCCAGATATCTTCATCACTTCTATGTCCTCCTTTTATCTTGAACTTTGTCTATTGATCTACACAGTAATTCAAAATCTCTTGCTCCACCTATGTCCCAATTTTATCATCAATCAAAATCTCGCTATTTTCTTAACCCATGTCCTATTCAAGTGAACATTGTACTAAGATTAAAGCATAGTTTTACGGCTAAATTTTTTGGGTAGTCACTTACCTTTACTTTTGTACCACTTCGGTCATCGAATTTCAATTTAAATCAATTTGGTCACCGTTCTTTAATTTCATTTCATTGGCTAGTCACTACCCATTTTTCGGCTGCCCTTTGCTTATGTGGCACCGGAGAAGTCCAATCATTCTCAGAACTACCAGCTTAACATGCTCAGTTGGCCAATCCACGTCAACAGCGTCTCGGTTAATGTTGCACATATAAATTGCATTATAAACATCATGCATTTAGCTAGTATTCATGCATTTTTCCTAGTTTTTATGGTCATTTCCCTTTCTCCTTGTACAATCTACTCTTTCTAGTTGTTTTCATTGTAGGAAGCTGGAATTGGCTGAGAAACCTGGAGACTGGGAAGAAACACAGCCTATCTGTGGTCTGCGAGAAATACCTGTGGACTGTAAAGTGGCTGGGGCCCAGCTTCTATCTTTTGGATATAAAAGGATCAGAATGTGACTTTAGGGAAACAAGGAAGGCTGGGAGAAAGGGGCTGGCGGCTGGAAAGGGAAAAAGGAAGATCTGAAGACCTGGAGAGAGTTGAAGAAGGGAGGAGAGCTGGAAATTTAAGATCAAAACCTTGTAGACATCATAGGGAGTCCTCTCAGCTTGTTGTGCTGCTTTCTGCAGACTTTCTTTTCTTTCTATCTTTTTCTTTGTAACTGAGATGGTGTGTGAGTAGAACTTTTCTTAGGTTTGGGATTAGCCCAAGGTGTTATGTGTTTGATGTGTTAATACATTTTGTATGGATCTTTTATGCTTAATGGTAGATTTCTTGAGTTGATTTCTGATTTGTGTCAAAGCTTGTGATTGTGAAAGCATTGCTTGCTATCTTAGAGATCTAGGTTAACTGAGAGGATAACCTGGGTCTTGGAACCTCATTAATCACCCTGAACCTGCTGAAAGGTAGTTCTTGAGGGCTCATTGCTTAATCACTGTTTTTATTCAGGTTTTGAGAAGGGTTTATCTACCACGAAAGTAGGAGGTAGCCTTGATCAAGCCTAACTTGTTATCTCTTGAAAGAGAGTGACAAGTAGCTTAGGATTAATGCCCTTCAAGAGATCTGCCCAAATCTAGTTTAGATCCAACACATTATTCATGTTATACCTTGTGGTGAGTTCCCAAAACCTAAGTCTATTTTAATCTGAAGAACGACCCACAGCCTTGTGTTCCTTCAGCCTTGATTGTGTTTTATTCCCTGCTTCTTGTTATTCCTAAATCCTACCTTTTTAATTGTCTAGATAATCTCTTGTTGCAATAAATTGGTAATCAATACTTGGTCCTCGTGGGATCGATACTTATTTACTACTTGGCAAAACCGTGCGCTTGCGGTTGTGCAACAGTTAAAAAAAAAAAAACTAATGCCACATAACTTAAATGGCTGTCACGGCAGCTTCATCTTCTTCCCCATTTTGCTTCAAACCTCGAGAGAAAACAATGGCTTCCCTGAGAGATGCTCAGATGGTGATGACTTCTAAAGCACCCAACTGCACTCGCATTGAAGAAAGATTATGCCCTACCCTAGTGAGGTTACATTGGAATAGGATCAATTTCAATGGCACTATTGCATGAATGCCTTTCTGCTTCATAAATTTATGTTCTATTAATTTGTAAAGAAACTATGGTATGGATTGTTTATTAGTCTGAAATGTTCATTTTAGAAGTATCTGGAATGGAATATCACTTTTGGTCTGAAATGGTATCAGTTTCTAGGGTACTATTGCGTGAATTTCTTTCTATTAATTTTGTTTAGTCCCTTGATATGAACTATTGTTTTATTTGGATGAATGGTATTTTGTTTGGATGGATCTATTTGTTTAGTCCCTTATTTAGTACAAACTGCTGTTAATTTTGTGAAACTGAAAGTGATATGCAGAGAAGCATTCATCACAACAGTATAAACCTAGTCATTGAAAGGGTAAAATAAAGACATATGAAAGAGAAAGAAAAATAAAAGAATACTCAAAAGGTTTTCAGTTTTAATAGAAGATAAGGAATGCATGTTTTTACAAATTTGGTAAAACAGAACCAGTTAGAAATGTTCATAAGTGTTATTTAAGACATTGTTTTTGATATTCAGAACCAAACATTGAGGTACACCTGGCAATAGAAAGAGTTACTTCCCACTATATGTGCCACTTCCTCCAGGTGGTACCGAAAATTTTCTTCTCATTGCATCTCTCTGTCTTTCTTCACCATCCTTATTTTTCCCTCGATGCTTCAACACTAGAAATTTGAAGTAGTTTGTGCAATTTGTTTGGCAGTATGTTGTGGTTTTGCATTTATGCTACCCTTGCCTCCTATGACTTTAATTTTTTTTGCCTTCCTATCACTGTCACGTTTCTAGGTTGTGACCCCATGTTTTGACCTATCTTAGAGGCATCAAGCATCTACAGCAAATGGGGAAACCAAAAAATTTTTTATAATTGTCAATATAAAACTCTTTAAGTATTTTCTATGATTTCTACCTAACCTGTGAGATGGGATCTTCAAATGGCTGAGTTGATTCAATTTGGTTGCTCCTACTTTGTTGTTGATACTTTAAACTCAAACATGGCCCAAAAATTGGTTGGATGAAACTTTTAACATTCTAAATTTTATATTAACAGAAGGATTTGACTACCTTAAAATTGACATTTCACATGCTAGTAATTAGATTGGAATGTATAATTTAATATTTTGGATCAAACTTTTAGCAATCTGAATTTTATATTAACAGAAGAATTTGACTACCTAAAAATTGGCATTTTATGTGCCAGTAATAAGATTGGAATGCATAATAGAAGGATTACATGTAGATTTGGTAAAATTGAGTGATCATGGCTAGCACTGTTCTTTGTTTGTGTGCTTCGTATGATAGAAGGAACCTTTGAATATTAATGTATCATAAGATTGTTAACTTGGGGAAAAAATTAACAGACTTCAAATAATAGATAGAAGGAAGCAAATACATGTGTACTTGTTTGTGCATGTGCATTAATGTGTATTGGTACACTTTGGATCCCACGAATGAGCCCATTAACCTTACAGATTTTTTATTTTACTCATTAATAATTAGAGGTGATCTTGCCATGAACATTTACAAAAAAAAATGTATAAAGAGAAGAGAGGTTACCATTGTGAAATGTTCATGCAAAACTTGGCGATCAATATCATCCATAGGGTTGTACTGGCTTGCTCTACTTCTTTGTCCATCTTGCTTGTTCAATGTACTTGAATTTTTTTCCTGTCAAATGCAAATGTCACATGCTCAAATTAATATCATGGCAAAACAGTATCAATTATTAATGAATAACCATAACAATGGAACACATGTTCTTTACCTTCACACCACCATGGAACCTTTTGTTGTGCCCTACAACTCCACAAATAGAGTACTTAATGGTCACATCTTTTTTGCTGACTCTACCATTAGTGAAGCCTTTGGTCTCTTCACCCAACTTTTTCCTCCTAAGCAATGTCTTTCTACCTCTCCTTTTGCTAATTGGTTCAGGAGGGATCATAGGCCTTTGATCACTCTTGGCCCATGCATCTTTATCATGAGTGGGGGATAAGGTGTGCCCATAGGTGTCCATGTAAGTGCTAACTTTGTAACAATTGTGCCCGTAATTCTCTACTCTATCATTGTTGTAGAATATTACTGATATGGTATGGGAGCATGGCACACTACTCAACTGCCATCTCTTGCATGAACAAGTAGCCCTAATCTTGTCCACTACAAAATGACCATCAGGTCCTAGGACTTGGTATTAATATCCTTTAGACCAGGTTATACTATATAGGAAATTTGATTGCTTCAACTTCTCTAATTTCTTCCTTACCCTAGGACAATGCAAAGTTGTGTATTTCTTCATTGAGACCCTTCTTTTCTGAATTCTAATCATTAATTGAGTTATAATTATCTCGTTCATTGTTACTATTCCTTTAATTCTTTCCTCAATGATTTGACTATTAAAACATTCACACATGTTGTTTAATAGTATATCACATTTGAATTTGGACTGAAAATGTGGCCTCGTCTAATGCCTAGGATCCATCTTCTTCATATAGTCATATGCACCTAGGGACATGTCTTTCAACCTAACCATAGCTTTTTCAAAAGCAGGGAAAGATGTTGCAGTTGCACATGCCCAAACTTGGTCCTTTAATACCTTTCCTCTAAAATTTTTCCTAAAGTTTGTGTGGATATGTCTAACACAAAACCTGTGTTCACTATTTGGGAATAATTCCTCAATGGCAGGTACTAAACCCTAGGAATGCAAATGTGAATGGCACACCATCAACCCCCACAAATATAAAAAAAATACAAACAACAGCATCACAGATAGAAGCAAACAAAATAAAATGAAAAAAATCAGCAACTTACAACAAATTAATTGTTGTTTGATAAAAACATCCAATTGCATAATCATAGATTTCAACAAATAAAACATAGAGTCAATTGAAGATATGCTAATAGGACATTAATTGCATATCTAAAAATAAAAATTTAGCTAAAGGTATA
This sequence comes from Dioscorea cayenensis subsp. rotundata, assembly GCF_009730915.1. Classification (NCBI taxonomy): domain Eukaryota; kingdom Viridiplantae; phylum Streptophyta; class Magnoliopsida; order Dioscoreales; family Dioscoreaceae; genus Dioscorea; species Dioscorea cayenensis. The sequence continues at coordinate 17,683,666 of NC_052482.1, forward strand.
TCACAAATTAAATATATGCTAACATGACATTAACTAAAGTGATGTTAATAAAACATCCAGATTATCAATGGGCATCACAAACTAATTGTCGATTGATAAAAACATCCAATTGCACAATCATGCTAGTAGAAACAAAAAAATCAAAAAAGAAAAAATCATCAACTTACAGGGCATTAAATAACATCTAGCAGATCAGAAAAATAAAGATTTAACTAAAGGTATGAAATTAGAGAACTAATTGAAGATATACTAACAGTACAATGAATAACATCCAACAGATCAATGGACATCCCTACTTAATTACTGATCTAAAAATAGACAGGACATTAAAGAGGATGAGAGCTAATTAAAAATACAAACCTTTTGCCTATTTGACATGAAGGCCCAAGGTTAGTGTTGTTGATATGCAAATCTGTTGTCATGTGTTTAAGGAACCATAATCAATTATCTTTGTTTTCCTTGCCATTGTTGCCCAGGCAATGGGGTAGATGCAATCATTTGCATCTATCCCCACTACTGTCAATAGTTAACCACCATATTGATGCTTTAGGAAGCAACCATCTATGGAGATCACTTGTCTACATCCTACCAGGAAGCCTTTTTTTAGAGGAGCTAGACAAATGTACATGACCTGGAATACTCCTGCATCACACTTGAACTTTATTGTTGATCCAGGGTGAGTCTTTAACAATTCTAACCTGTAATTATAAAGTCTTTTCATCTGTGAGTGCTCATCACCATCAATGAGCCTTGACACAGACTGACAATCAGGACATATTAAATTAATTCCCAACTGATAAGGCATGTTGTCAAAAATTAAATACAAACAACTCAATTAGGGTTTATAAATTACCTCAGGGCAATGCACTTTGTTCTGTAAGCCTTTAGCTTGATGATGTCAACTTCTTGATTAATCTTCACAGCTTGGATAATTGCAGCAACTTTCTAAGTAGTATTAGTCCTAAATTGTTCTAAATACACATTTGCTATCCATTCTGCATTGACATGTCTGTTATTGTGATCTCTTGCACACTCATGCTTCAAACATCCAAATATAATTTGTATTGTGTTACTATCCTTTACCATTGGGGGAACCCACAAATAGAAAGGACAATTTTTTTTTGCAGAAGGCCTTCTATCTTTTTTTGAGAATTGGGTTTGAAATATAGGACATATTTATTCCTAATCCCTTAATTTTTTACAACATCCTTGAATTGTTTGAATAAACTAAACTCCATGCCTATTTTGAATTGTGTCACTCATATCACATTGGTCATTAAATTATGAGTACTTGGGTCTCTTGCTAATTAGTTCATCCTCATTTGTAGAGGAGCAAGACTGGAATTTATCAATGTCTGCATAATCTGATTCAATATCAGGTTCATGGACTGATCTTGGTGGTTCCTGAGCAACAACTACCATGGCCCTTTTTGTCTGATTGGTGTATACTTCATCTCTATAAGATTCACTACTAAAATCATAATTAGAATCATGGAATTCCAGATCTTCATCATTTTTATTCCTATTTCTGTCAAAACAAATTACTAGATCCTCCAAGTCAGTGTCTGATGCACTAAATTCCTCTTCTCTCTCTATCTCTTTTGGTACATTGTTTGTTTCTACAGGACCACTATTTAAAATTCTGACAAGCACATAAATCTCCCTAGATGAGTCTACACTATTTACCATGGTTAGTGCATCCATGACATCTCTAAAGGTCTGTTTGGTTGGAATGAATGGGAATATCAGGATGGGGATGGGGATGAGAAGGGGATAAGGATGGGGATAGAAATAGGAAAGGGGGATTGGGGATGGGAACAAAAGTAATGTTTGGTTAGAGGGGATGGGATAGGAATGGAAGAGGGTATAGTGGAAAATTTTAGTAAAATTACTTTTATACCCTCTAATATTTTAATTAAACAATATATCTTAATTGTAAAATAAATAATTATTAAATGGCTCCAATTTTTATTAAAAATTTTAAATAAGTTATTGATGTATTCATTTTCTAAATAAAATTTTAAATACGTTAATTATATTTAAGAGTAACTATTTTTTTTAAATTTATAAAATAATTAAAACAAAATTATTCATTTTAATTATTATAATTAAATATTTTAAATAAAAATACACTTTAATTATTATACATTTTTATTATAATAATTAAAATAATTAATTCATTTAAGTATTATCCAATTTAATTTCTATAATTAAATATTTAATTAAATAATACATTTTAACTACATTTTTAGTACATTTTTATGTAAAATAAAATGGACAAAATATTTTTTTATTTAATTATAATAATTAAATATTTTAATAGCATAAATTAATTTAATTAAAAAGTGATTTAACTATAGGAGGTATTGGGTGCATTATAAAAATATATATTTTTTTTTATTTATTAAGGGTCAAATGGTAATTAAAAGGCAAGGATGCTCATGCCCCCCAAAATTGGGGGTATGAGCAATCCAGGTTTTGAGGGGATGAAGTCCCCCTCAATCCCATTCCCAACCCCATTGGTGCATGCCCAAACATGGGCATGCACATGCCACAAGGATTGATTCCCATTCCTTAGGGATCAATCACTGCATCCAAACGGACTGTAATTTCCCTCAAAGCACTAAGGGCCCGTTTGGTTAGAGGGAATGAGAATATGGGGATGGGGAAGGGGAAGGGGATGGGGATAGGAATAGGGAAAGGGGATTGGAGATGGGGATAAAAGTAATGTTTGGTTGAAGGAAATGGGGATAGGAATATGAGAGGGGATAGGGGAAAATTTTAGTAAATTTACTTTTGTACCCTTAAGTATTTTAATTAAATAATGTATCTTAATTGTAAAAGAAATAGTTATTAAATGCCTCCAATTTTTATAAATAATATTTAAATGAGTTATTGATGTATTTATTTTTTAAATAAAATTTTAAATTAATAATTGACAAATACAATTTAATTATTGTTAATTAAAATAAATAAATGTCCAAATTTAGTTATTTTTAAATCACCAAAATTTTAATAAATCTAATATTTAAAAAAAAAATACACACCATAACAACATTTTTAATTTCCACCCAAAACATTATTCAAAATCAACATGGCTTCTCCTCATTTTAAAAATCACAACAACATTCCTAACAAATTTTGAGATATTATGCACTAATAAAAAAAAAACACATTATAGGTATGCTCCAAATTAAGAAAAACATAAAATCCATATGACACTAGCCATATTACATGAAAGTTTAAAGTTTGAGTTTGACATAATATGATGGATACATTACATAGCCAAGCATTAAAACAAGAAACATAACACCATTACATATAATTTATAAAGCATTAAAATGAGGAACATAACACCATTAAAATATGCATACTTCATAGATTAGGTGGTATATATCCCAATCTTGCTAGAAGTACATGACAAAATGGTAGTTTCATGCTGCCCGGTAACTCAACAAATGTTTTGAGTTCATCTTCATGTTTTGGCAAAACCTGCAAGATAAACATCACTTCATGAATAGAGAGACCTTCAACCAATGGAAGTATTTGACGTAGAAATTTCCTCCTTTCTTCATGCTCTTCACGATTAGCATCCTTTTTAGCAGCTACATCGGCCATCGACCTAAATCCCGGTCCAACTGTCTCCACAAAGTTGCGGAAATTTTCATTCAGTGTGTCCATGGAAGGGTCTTGACCAATACTTTTTCATTTTCGGCGGGATTTGGCGGTACTAGTACCTTCTGAAGCCACAGGTGATTGCTGTGATGCAGGTTCTTGCATAGGCGTGGAAAACTCATCAGTTGGTAACTGAGAGAAACCCATGTCCTCATCCAAACTAATATTTTCCTGAGCATATTGTTCTGCATCATCTCCAATGTCACCCCTTGCAGTTCCCTGTGCTCTATCTTTTGTGAACACTGGAGCAAGATCATTGAAAAATGAAAAACACTTCCCATAAAGACCAGCTGCTTCTTTATGGTTCTACATTGCATCAAATAAGAAAATGAATGATATCAATAAAATATATCCATTAAATTATCAATTAACCATGAAATGTAGTGATACATACCTTAACATATTCATCATATGCGCTTTTCTCACACTCAATAGTGCACCTTTCATAGTTCCAAACGAACCCACTAATTTGTAAGATATCACTTATTGCAGTAGTTTGTTTCCTTAAAAGCTTCACCCTAGACTCGATATTAGGTGAAGCTTTTATCATGCTTTGTGGAAGTTTTTCTTTTATCATTCTTTCTAATTGAACGAGGTAGCCATTGCGAAATCCATTCTCCGCCCGCCACATTGGATTTGTTGATAGCTCTATTAAGGCATCAATAAGTGCCTTATCCTCATCTGTTGTCCAATAGTGTTTGCTTTGTACTCTACGGCCTACTTGTGAATCCGAATCCATACTAAATAAAAAAATAACCATAAGTCAAATTTAAATCAAGACATGGAAAAACAACCATTTCAAAAGGGTTACATTCTTTTGAGAATTCACATAACACCAAGAAATTTAAATAACAAAGATATACATAGAAGACAATCAAATAACACACCACACATCATAATATGATAAGGAAAGTGCTTGCACATATCATCCTTCAAATAGGACCACAAAAAAACAAACTAAGATAAACACATGTTCTCAACACTCACATGCCTAACAAACTATCTATTAATTAGTTTGATCTCCAACTATTAAAACATATTTGTAGCCATGTCAACTCTAAATTGGGTCCACTCATCTGTTGGATCAACAATCGTAATATTCTCGATATCATCTTGCATGTCCTCCTCCGAATGCAGAAGCTCAAGTTCATTTTCTGCAGGATCTTCAGTCATCTCTTTTCTAATAAAGTTATGCAATAAGCAACATGCATTAATGATACGTCGCTGGGTTGCTATATTATAAAAACTTGGGCTTGATAGAATTTTCCAGTGAATTTTTAGAAGACCGAAGGTCCTCTCAATTACATTCCTAGCACTTGCATGTTTCATATTAAAGAACTCTTGAGGTGTACGTGGTTGGCGTCCATCATCCCAAGAACTCAAATGATACCGTTGTCCTCGAAAAGGCGCAAGAAATCCAGGGCAATTTGCATATCCAAAGATCCACCAAATAGTAAAATCCTAACAAACAAACAATTACTATTAGAAATTTGTATTAAGGACTAACTATTAGTATCTAAATGACAATGTAATTATAATTTATTTACCATTTGGAACCATTAATCCATTGTGCTTTGTTATTGCATCCCTAAGAACTCGGCCATCATGAGCTGAACCCTCCCAGCCAGATAAGACATATATAAATTGCATATCTTGACTACGATACATCGAGTACATTAGTAGTTATTTTCGATTTTTCTTGATCGATATCTTGCTCGATCGACTTTTGGCACATTCACTCTAATATGAGTTCCATCCAATGCTCCAAGGAAATTCTATATTAAATATAAATAAAATGTTATTATCTAAAAAAATAATTATTATGTATTTTAAAAAATAATGGAAGTCAATAATACCTTAAACCACTTCCATGTATAATCAGTTGAATTTTCTAGGATGGGTTCTGGTTTTTTCAACAAGACACTATGGCAGAGTATGGTTGACTTTAAGACGGCATGAAAATGTCTCGCTAACCTGCCTCACCGGATCTCGATGAAATCAAATTTGATTATCCTATTTTTTACATGGTGTGCTAGAATGTTCGAAACATCGCAACCATTTCTTCAACCATGACATTTTTCGTGCCTCGTAGCCCACCAGTCGTACTTTTAATAGTTGACATAATCGATAAAAACTACGTCGGTCCATGCGTAGTTTATCAATGCATTTTACATCACTTTCATAAATTACACGTTGGAGATAGTCAAGTTGTTTGTGTCGCCTAGTAGATGTTGAGTCAATCGCATGTTCAATGACACCATTTCTAAGAGCACGGTGCCTTATCGCACATGCCATGATTATAACATTCACTACAAAAAAGTAGCACATATACATTGCATATAGTTGAAGCTCTTCCAACTCGTCCGTTTCATTGATGTCCATTTCTAAAATAAAATTTAACAATGCATTAAATTGGGCAATAATAAACACTATACAAAAGCATGACTAATTCATAATATAAGAAAAACAAGAAAAAACAATGCATTGGGCATTTCTGAATATTTCAACTATGGTTATATTAAAAATCTTTATTTCTCAAAGTGGTTTGGTATCCACTATTTTCAATTAATATCTCTTATTCTTATAGTTTTCTACAACTTCAATCATAACAACTATATATTTTGAAAACGTCAAAATCATAAACCACTTTTTAAAAATTTTCAAAAGAAAAAAAAAGTTTCAAATGAATACATCACCTCTAATTTTTTATTTATAGTTTCTTTTAAGACCCTGCATCACCCAAATATTCAACACTTTATCTTTCTTTTTTATTTACATAATAATAAATCAATTACATCACTGAAATATATGAGTTAATTCAAAGTTTCTTTTAAGACCCTGATCACCTCCTGGCATAACAAACAAAAAAAACTAAAATTCAAAAAGAAAAGTACAACAATAATTAACACACCAATCAAAAACCAAACCAACCTGAATCAATATATGAGTTAATTCAAGTCTCAATGATTCACTGAAACAAAACTCTAACCATTTCTGGGAAACCAACTCTACCTAATATTTCCCTTATACTAAGATCAAAAGAAACCCAACTGCAGATATCCAGGTGTATAAATGAAAGAGTGACTGAGTAGTGAGCCTTGAAAGCCTAGCTAGATTTTGACACTTGCCAACGACTCGCAAATCAATATATATATATATATATACATATATAAATGTATGGAGAGATAAACGTATATAGTATCAACATTGGATTCACACCATCTAAAGGCATGATTAATTCATAATACCCATCCCTATCTAAAGACATGACTAATTCACAATACCCATGAGAGAAAGTAAATCCAAAGAGTTGCCTAAAAAAACCAAGAAACATTACCCTTTGTTTCAAATAAAATAATTCAGTAAAATATGAGTTTTCAAACTTAGGTTCCAATGTAGAAGCCATTCACTAAAATTGCTTTTGATCCCTTGTAATTGAGAATCTCAGTGGATAACGTCAAATCCACTGTTCCAAATCATCAAAACAAATTCTGCAAAATGGTTAAGTGTTCATATCAAAGTAGTTAGAAAACCAAATCTCCTCCGATGTCATCATCACCAGCAAACCAACAATCATTAAAGCGTCCCAACATAATAAACAAAGCGACATCGTTTCTCGTCATCAAAATCAAGAAAATATAAATGAACAAAAAAACCAGTAAAAATCCAAACATGATACTCCATGATTCAAACACCCACCCGAACAACACAGATCTGACAACAATTCAAACATTCAAATGCAAATATAAAGACCATATTACACAAAAGAGGAGGGACAAACCGGACTTGATCCTCTGGTGGCGACTGTGGCGGCAGCGGTAGCGGCAGCGGCAGGTGGTGACTGTGGTGGCAGTGGTAGCGGCCGGTGGCGATAGTGGTAGTGGCCGGTGGCGACAATGGCAGCAATAAGATGAAGATGATTGTAGTGGAGGTAGGGTTCAGAAGGAAGGTAAGTGGGAGAGAGGAATTGATGACATATAGCATGTCATTTTCTAATTTGTAGAGGGTAAAAATGACATTAACATACCCAGGTATGCTCAATCCCCCCAAAATGAGGGGGATGAGTATGAAGGGGTTGAGGGGTATACAACCCCCCCTCAATCCCTTCCCATGTCCCTAGGTGCATGCCCAAACATGGGCATGCACATGCCACAAGGATTGATCCCCAATCCTTGTAACCAAACGGGCCCTAAGTTCACTGCTCACACCTAACCACCACATTTTACAATTTATACAATTTATGACATCTAATCTTAATTTCCTAGCCATGGCCATGGCCAACAACTCAATTCTTGATATTTGGTCTGCACAACAAAAATCAACAAATCCTGCTAGCCTTTCTACAGTACCAATTGCATAGTGCATTTTAATTGTGAACAGCTCAGCACCTGGCACTGTAAGAAAGACATCCTACAGTTACAAAAAAACCATCTACTTGCAAGCAAACATGATAATATATAAAAAAAACCTTAACTGACCAAAGCTTGACTAGAACACAATAAAAAAGTACATTATAACAAAAGATTGACCACAATAATTTATTTTCTTTGGCATCTCTAGCAGTAAAAATTAATTAAATTAAACATCCAACAAACCAAATTACTCGAAAACAAAATCCTATGCCTTAAAACTGAGCATAACATATAACTTCAATGTATAACATACAACATGATCATATTTTAAAAAATAACTAGCATAGAAACTTAGCATTTGATAGCATAAAAATATGACCACAACTATAGTTAATTACCATGTTGATTATCAAAAACATTGGAAATAACATGGAGCATAGAGAAATATTTTAAATCCGAGGATCAAATTTTGCATAAGGCAGAGGATCAAACTAAAATTCCTAATGAAGTAAAATATAACAATAATTAAAATTCCTAGTTTTATTTATTTATTTATTTTATTTCTTATTGTGGGGAATGGAACCTTCACACAAAACTTAAGGAGCACATTTATTTCAATTATTCCAATCATCACACAAAACCTTGGCATGCAACAGATAACACAAACTTAAGGAGCATAATTATTTTAATATTTTTTTTCTTTATATAAAACTCACAACATGGATTAACATTACAAAACTTGAGATTATAAACATATGACAACAACTATAGCTTAAAATTCATTACAAAAATTCCTTACTGTAAACCTAGTTTCTTTTCCTTGAGTGCATTAGGAATGACAACAAAGATACTGCAAAATTCATTAGAAATGACAACAAATATTTACTTCATAAAAAATGGTTGCAAAACAAGGAACATGATCATAATTTTTTTAAAACACTTGACATTATACAAACCCTTAAAAAATGTTACACATATACATAAGAAGTCCAATGAAGGAAAAGGGCAAGTCTTTAAGCTGCAAAATTCTCCAAAAATGTAGATCATAAAAATATAATAACAACTATACTTATCTAGTTAGGAATATTCCTTGGCAAAACAAACTACTAAGATGAGCTACATGTTGGCAAAGGTGTTTTGTTTAATTTCTTACCATTTTGGTCACTAAACTACAACTACCAATAGAGACAACAACATATTAAATTGACACATTACTTTTCTAAGTTTGTCATGTCGGGAACCACAACCAAGAACAAAACACCTTTGTCAGCATATATTCAAATTAGACAATGCAAAGTTATTATGAAACTGAATCATCATATAAATTATCTCCAGACATTAGGGATGGCAACAGGTAGGTATGTGTAGGGTATGTCAAAATCCTTACTCGTACCCGTAACCCTACCCTATACCTGTACCCTCCAAGGTAAAAAAAAATCATACCCTTACTTTTACCAGCAAAGTACAAGTATACCTGCAGGTACCCACTTACCCGTTGTTCAAATTGCCGAATTAAATTTAAATTTAAATAATAATAATAATAATAATCCATTACAATACGATGTTTAAACACATGTCCATAAATTCAAAATTACAAGTTGATACATATTTGTTTATCTTAAATCATATAATCACATAAAATTATATGTAACAAATTGATTTATATAAAATAACAAGTTGATTGATTTTCATTGGCATCTATTTAGGTCTCAACGGTAACTCTACCTTTATTGCTTAAGTTTAACTATTTTGGTTTTTGTTTTAAATTTTTAGTATAATCACCAAAATAGTCCTTGTATTTTTCTCTCTATTTCTTTTTGGTCCTTTGACTCAGAAATGCTCCCGACTAGTCCTTTTATTTTTGAAAATGTACCCACTTAGTTAGAAATGCTCCCAACTAGTCCCTCTACTTTTAAAAATGCACCCACTTAGTCCCTCCAGTTGGGTCATTTTTAAAAATAGAGGGATTAGTTGGAAGCATTTCTAACTAAGTGGGCACATTTTCAAAAGTAGAGTGACTAGTTCAAAGCATTTCTGAGTAGAGGGACCAAAAGGGAAGAGAGAGAAAAGTAGAGGGACCAATTAAGGTATTATACCTAAATTTTTTCATATATCTACTATTTATATTTTATATAGTTTCAAATTTTATAAATGTCTAGTGAGATTTTGAATTGAAGTGCAATTATAAATTAAGTAATTCTCATAAGTTTATAAATTAATTGATTAATTTATATATCCAATTGATTTCTTAATGGCATCTTATTTTCAAGATGTTCTTATAATTTATAGAATAAATTATTATGACATTATTTTTTATATTTGTTTTATAATGTTTTTTAATTTAATTGTGGTTCTTAATATATATCCAAAATTCAATTTTGATAATATTATTTTCTATCCGATATAAATATAAAAATTAAATAAAATTTAAAATAATATATTAAGAGAAAATTTAAAGTATTATTTTCAAATTAATTACCATGAAAATAGATTTTGGATAAATTACAATATTGTGGGTAAATGTTTAGCTTAATAAAAAATTTATATATATATATATATATATATATATATATATATATATGAGGGTAAGGGTAAGGGTAAGGGTACGGGTATTGATTTTATCCGTACCAGCTTCAACGAGTAAGAGTATGGGTAGGGTAGGGGCATACCCTTACCCGACCTGTACCCGCTCAAAATAAATAAATAAATAAATATATAACGAGTAATACCCGTACCCGTACTCGTACCCGATCAAAGAAGGTAATACACTCTTTGACCAGGTACGGGTACGGATATACCCGTCGAGTAGGACAGATTGCCATCTCTACCAGACATCAAAGAACTCAATGTTAACACCGTTAGTTCACAATCTCAAAACCCCCTCATTCTCAGTGTTTAAACCCGAACATCTAACTTTAATGTAAATCCCAACTTCATATAAAACTCCATTCATTACAATGTTAGAAGAAAGAATATCAACATCTTTAGGGTAAGTATTTCAAGAAATAAATTACAGTAATCCGGTGCTTCTTCCTCTACTGGTCGTCTTTCACAATTCACCGCTATTGTCGTTGGCCGTAGTCCCACCGACCACTCTTGTTGATGGATGCAATGCTTCGTCATCTCTCTCACTCTAGCACAGACTCACAACAATGGAAATGAAGCTTGCTTGCCTGAGAGGGAGATGATGGTATTGTCTGAATCCTAACACCTTGAGAATGATGAAGCTGATGTGGCGGGCTCAAATGAGATGGCAAAGAGTTTGGTTCATGTAGCATTTCATGTGAAGTGGCTACGCCACATGGCATCAAATGAGAATGATTGGGCTTCTCCAGTGCCACATAAGCAAAGGGCAGCCAGAAAATGGGTAGTGACCAGCCGATGAAATAAAATTAAAGAACGGTGACAAATTGATTCAAATTAAAATTCGTTGACTCAAATGATAAAACAGTAAAGTTAAGTGACTTCCCAAAAATTTTACCCTAGTTTTACTGTCTTCTAATTTATAATCAATTTTATTGAGTTGAAAAAATTTTATACGAGTGCATCTAGTTTAAATAATATATATATATATCTAATTTTTTTTTTTTTTTGAGTTCATAATGAGCACAAAAGTAAAGTTTATGTAGTTTTACTTCTTTTCGACAACACTAAATATTTTTTTTTCAAAAATTTTAAAATTAATTAGAATTTTCAATAATAATTTTTAATTTGATATTGATTTCCACTAAATAAAAATGTTTATTTAATTAAATTTTTAGAACACAAATTTATGAATATTTGGGTAAGCTCATTATTCACTTATAGCTGTGATTCTATTCTTTCATTTACAACTAACTTTAAACAAATAACAAATATTTCATTTATACTTATAAAAGTTATCACTAAAACAAAAATTTGAGTAACAAAATATTTAATTTTTATGTAAAAAATTGAGATTCCAACTTTCTCTCAACACATTTTTAACATTCTTCTTTAGTTATTCAAATTTCTAGCCGCTATTTAAAAAAAAAAACTAAAAAATAACATCACAAATTAGGTGACAAAACTATATACATATTACATCAACTTTCACACCATTTAAACCGCCAATAAATAATAAAATCATAAAAATTAGATGACAAGATAAAAATGATTATATATATAATTTTTTTTAACCCCTCTATATAAGAGGGATACTAGAGTCTAATAAAAGGTAAATTTCTCCTAAAAATTATTTTCTTCACATACAAAGATTTAGATTCAAAACCATTTATTTAAATAACCCATTGAGCTCTGCTAGAAAAAAATAATAATATTTTCATAAAGCCAAAACAGAATAAAATTTTAAAGTATCCAGTAAATTTACTCTGAAATTTTAATTTCCTGTTTAAATAAAATGGAGCTTTTTACCTATTCAAATCTTCTATAGTTATTTTGGGTTGAAATTCTTTAACTTGAGCTCAAAATTATCATGCCAAGCACCATGCAAATTGTGATAATTCAAAACTGATCCGAACACAGGAAAGCACCAACATTAATCTCTGCTATTCTCTCACTATAACAAACATCCATTCCATCATCAACTCATGAACAAGTAGGCAACAGGCACACTTGAAGAACTTAAGAAAGATGAACATATATGGAAATGCAACTTTAGAGTAATTCTTGAGAGAAAAAAACATCTCAACCAACTAAAAACAGCACAACTAAGGCTCTTCTATGTACATGAGGGGAAGGGGAGGAAGTTAAGGCTGCTATCTTCGGCTATCGCAGCATGGGCTTGTAAAGGACGACGGTCACATACTTGGACTGAAACCGATGGGTCAATCCAAGAGCAACAAGTGACTGTGCAGCCCATCCTCTCTCTATGAAAAGGTGGTTTAAGATGACATGCGGAGGTTTTGTTGCTGGTTCCTCCTTGCCAAGAACGGTGAGGTGTAGATGTGGCGGCACTGCCAGTGGCTCCTTGGCGAAGTCCTCGTCGGCGGGGAATCGCTGGTTGTAAGTTGAGTCTGGTGATGGAGGGGGTTCGAATTCTGAAACGCTTTGTAGGTCATCTGGTACATATTCCTGAGTCAGATAAAAGTAACTGGTGTGATTTGGTTACTTCATAGAATTCTGTTTAGAGATGCAAGAGGATGATAGCAAACAATTTTATGATTTAAGTGATAAAAATACAGGAAAAAATTGATGGATGCTTACATGGACATCAAGGAGATTTGAGATGAACCCCATCTCGTCCTGTGTATGTGGAAGATCAGGAATGTATCTTTGTTCTCCATCAACAATGAACCTGTATTGATAGACGCCAGATGGAAGAACCATCAAAACAGAATGTTCCATGCCAGACTTGTACATAGCCTTCCTGAAAGGTAATATGCAAAAACATTATCACTTTTCAACATGTTATTGTTCTATGCTACAACCCCAGTTATAGCACATGAAGGCACTTACCTAGCAGTCCAGTTATCCCATGACCCCTCCACTAAGACTTCATTCCCACCATGACTCCAGATAATCATTGTCGGAACACCCTTTCCGAGGGGTGCATTCAGAGTCCCATGAGAGTCATTCATCCGTAACTGACTAAAAAATGGTGATATTTCAGCACCTCTCACCAAAGGGGCAACAGGAACCTGGAAACAAACTAGGTCATGTCAATTTGCTTTCTAAACTAACAAGCATGCTACCCATCTTCAACCAAGTGACAAAGCTTCACAGATTATAGTTAAAATCAATAATGTTTGGCACAGGAAAATTTAAACAAATCCCAAATTCTAACCCATGCATGACCAAGAAAGCGTGTAGAGGAAGAAAATGACAAGAACCTCAGTAGTAAGCATTAGAAAATCAATAATCTTAATCTGCAGATTACACCAGTCTTTATAATTGACCATAATCTGCATTCAGTTCTCAAACTCAAAGAATGAAGATAACTGCAATGATGCATGCATCTGGATTTATTTTTTGAAACAGCGTTGATGGCCTTCAATGCATTGTAGCCATTTAAAGTGAGGAGAAAAGCAAAGAAGGTACTTGAGAACCAGCATTTGGCAAAATACAACACTAAATTTGCAGTAAAACACAAACACATACTATTGTGCATGTATGCACATGAAAAAATCTTAACTGTTTGCTGATAACACTAAATCACATAAGCGACAGACTCCAAATTGGCTATATAGTAAATAAAACTTTTGCTTTATCTAAAAGCAGACTCTTAAAAGGGCAAGTTACTTTAACTCCATCAGTGCGAGCAATCTAATAGACAATGATTAAGAAGAAGAAAAAGCGTAAACAAAATTCTCAACCTCATGGCATGGGAGAATAGAAAACACAAGAGGATGTAGCAGTTGCCAAATCCACCATGCCCTTCATTGAAACATAATAATCAAGTCTACTGAGAAGTCTTTAAGAAAACAAAAGCACCAAAGGAAAGTTAATTGTTATATTCAAAATGGAATAAATAATTACCACCAAGCTATTGTTAAAAAAGACTCCCAAAATGAATTATTATATGTGAGGAAAAGCCTGGGCCAACAGTAAGTCAAGAAAAAGCCTGGGTTGCAAATGACTTATTAAGAAAGTCCACATGACTTTCCACAAAGGATTATTCTGCGTAGGACAAAAGAGAAAAAAATACATATGGCTTCAGGTCCAGGATTCATTTTCTAGGCCAAGTAAAATAACCAAGAAAAACAATGGCAACCAAAACACTTTTTTGATGCAACTAAACTATATAAAATCAACAAATGGTTGTTAAAACCACAGACAATGTAGACAGTTATCATCTAATGGATTGCACAAAGCATTGGAGACTAATTAATGCAAATAATACAGATATGATCCCCACATTTGCATTAGTCTAATCCCAAAAGGGCAATAGAAACTTGCCATAACCTTGCTTCATGTGGTCAACAGTTCTCATGATTCAGTGAAGTTCTAGCAATGCCTACAGTAGGACAGATGCCTCCTTCAGATGCTTGCAGGCTGATTTACCTTTTTTTATCACCAGCATTCATCAAAGAGGCCACATTGGCCACTTCTAATTTCCTAGTCTTGTATAGTTGTATAAAATTTGTGCCTTGTTCTAATGTACACTTGCACATAAAATCCTCAGTTAGAGAAGGTAATTACCAAGTATTTCTTTTAGACACTTAGTTTTCACCAGATGATAATTCAAGCTGACTATTCTTCCATTTATATGATTAATAACAGTCATCTAATTCTAAATCATGTGGAAAATATTCACATACAATACAAAATATTAATGTAAACGTATTCAACCAGAGGGATCAAACCTGTTTGGCTATATGTTTGAATGCTGAAATTAGACAAATTCAGGTTGAAAGAAAGAAAACATCCCTCTCCGCCACAAACATTTCTCCTTTATTTCATATTGGGAAGATACCATTCAACATCATACTGCCCAGTTTCCTCACACAAATTTAATAATTAGACATAACTAGATCAAAGTTTTTACCAATGGTTTCCATGCCAACTGCCAAGTGGTGAACAAATGCATAAAAGTGATAAAACCACCAAGACAAACCAAAGCAGGGGCTCTTATCTATTTTAACAAAGGCATCACAAGTTGCACTACAACTGTAAGCACGCATCATCCTTTTATTATGGTTTCAATAATCACCCCTATCTAACAAGAACAACTAGTAATTGCCCAATAAAAAGAAATTGGATACAGATCATTGTCCTTCCATGCAGATGCCGCAAGGGTAAGGATATTCCTCCGTATATAGCATTGTAAATAGCAATTAAGAATTGTACGGTTCATATCGTTTTCATATTCATACACAACCGTTTAAATCTTATAGGAGAATTGAATTTGATCAAGAATTGTTAATGAATCGTGCGAATCGGTGCCCAATCGATGAAATCAATATGCATCGGGAAGACAAAAAAGACAAAAATAGCCCACATAGGAAACCCGAGTCCACGACGATGCAAATACCAGAATTAAAAAAAAAATTAAAAAGAGAAAAGACACATAGAAGAAAAAGGATCATCAATTATGTATTTTGATTTTCTTGTTCTTCCATAGCCATTCTTTTCTGTTTCTTGCCATTCTTCTCTGTATTTTGATATTTATATGTACAACTCAAAATTCTATATAAGGATATGTCACAATTTTTATGATGATAATTTATAGTGGATTCCTTTGAAAAAAAAAGGAAATAGAAAAAACTCACACTATTTGTCTTCCAACTCACAACTATAATAAGATAACTAAATCAAATACAAACCAAAAACCCCAACCATATATAGTTAGCACAAAAGTTGGGTTTCACAAAGAAGAGGGAATGGAGGGTGTGGGGTACAGATAAAATAAGGTAATAAATTAAGGATAAGAACGCAGGACAATAAGGTAGAAAAAAAAAGGCTTGGGCATTGTAATGGATAGAGAGATTTACAATAGACAAAGAGTAAACAGAATTATAAGCTTCATGTAGTTCATCTGTATGGTAAACATAAAGCCATTTAATACAAGTCTACATGGTAATTTAAAACACAAATCCATGCCTTTAATAAGGACAATCCAATATAAATAAAAATTATACAACCACACATTCACTCAACAACACAACTCCACCAAATCAATTATAGAAGCAAGAGAATTATTCCCAAACAAGTACCCAATAAAGCCATCATGAACGAGGATCCAGCTGGTATGAGTTCTAGTATGAGTTTAAATTTAACAGTTTTACCCGGGAATGCAAGGATATATTCACTCAATTGAACCCAGACACCTCACGCTCAAACTATATTAGTATATTATCAAATAAAGGTCTCAAATTGCATTAAAAAATAAAATAAAATAAAATTTAACCAAAGATAAGAATCTTGCCATTAGTCGGAAGAAGTAAACCCATGACAAATCCCTAACTGCATCTAATTCTCTCCCAAAATCCCACACAAACTACTATAGAAACTGTGTAAATCTAAATTTAATAGTTTTACACCAAAATGCAAGTAAATTTTTACCCCTCCTTCTCAAACCATATTACCAAATAAAGGTCTCAAAAAGCATTAAAATTCAATAAAACTTAAACTCGCCATCAATAAAAGAAACAAACTCATTAAAAAAAAAAAACCCCCTAAAAAGGAATCCAATTCTCTCCTAAAATTCCACTCAAAACTGCCCTAAAAACAGTATGAATTTACCTGTAAATGCAAATAAATATTCATTCAAATTGAACTCAGACCACTCAATCTCAAACCAAATAATCAAACAAACGTCTCAAAACGCATAACAAACAACAATCCTTTCATTCAGATCCAACCCCAATCCGCAAAACAAAGATCAAATCAAATGAATTCACATTACTAAAAATAAAATAAATTAAAAAAAAAAAACACAAATCAAATCCATAGAAAACACAAAACAATCGAAACGCAAGAGACTCAGTACCTGCGGGGCAAACATGAGGGGCGATCTTGATCGGCCAGGGCTCTCCGGCGGCGTGTTGTCTATCGAATCAGAAGACCCAACTCGCCGCACACCTTCACTCCGCGGCTCCCCGTCGGATCCCGCCTCCTCATCGGGGCCGCCGGCGCCGTTGTCCGCCTCCTTCGCGCCGGCATTCCCCATCGTCGGGATCTACAAGAAAGAAGGGAGAAATCGAAGATTGGGGAAATGCCAACGAAGTTGGGTTTATTTACGGGGGATGCCACCGGCGGAGAAAATAGAAGGTTGGATAAGAAAGAGGGGTGAGAATGGGAAATTGGAGGGGGGTTTTGGGGAATCCAAGGGTTGGAGACGGTGATGATGACGTGGCATTGTCCACGTGGATATCTGACACGTGTTTGTTTGGGGGTGGGGTGGGGCCCGGTTTTAGGATGTTGTTGTGAAAATAAAAGGGGCTTTTTTTTATATAAGAGGTACAAGATGGTGATATGACTAAAATGCCCTTGGTTTGGTGGATGGGTTGCATGCTCTTGTTTTTGAGAATTTAAATTTTTTTTTTTTATGAATATGGTTATTTAATTTTTGAATAATTAAATTTAAAGATTAATGACCAGTTTATTTTAATAATAAAGATTAATTATATTTTGAAACTAAATTTTTAATAATATATTTTACCATATATATAAATATATGTGTAAAAATAAGAGAGACTCCTTCGAACATAGTTTCATAAAAAATGAATAAGAGAAGCAATAATTGGTTGTCTAAAAGTGCAATAGAGATTATTAAACAATCACACAAATCATATAACAATTTTAACGTTAAAAACTCCTTTAAAGAGAAGGATAAAAACTATGGGACTTCTCTCCGGTCCAAATGTAAGGCTCCATTGTTAATATCTACAACAACAATATATGTTCACTAGCGCATCATGCCAAACATGAACGACAAAAGATGTTCTTGACGTTAATTATCAATCTACATTGTTAAGAATACACCTCCAAATGTCTTCTAAAAACTAACAAAAAATTAGCCAAATTAGACCATGGATGCTCTACTGATCCTAGCATTAGATCAAACTAGAAATACAACTCATAACACTTTTATTTGTCAGAAAACCAGCTGTCAAAATTAGATCTCTACCGTTCAGAATTAAGAATATTAAGATCCAAAATACTTACTAAAACTTAACTCGATCAGATTGCAAATGATTGTCCATTCAGAATGAAAAAACATTAAGATCCAAAATACCTACTAAAACTCAACTCGATCAGATTGCAAATGATTGTCTGATTGGTAAGTTAATGAAATTACTTATAGTATAAAATCTCTCACAAACTTTTTCTTTCTTTCTTTTTTCTCATAGTGGACACAAAAGCAATGACATACATAGAGAAAAAATGGTTGAAAAAGTATAATTAAAAACCCTAATAGGTTAATAAAACATGAGCCTCACAAATTTGGGCTTTTTCCATAGAGGAAGAAAACCCAAGGCAACGCTTTTCTCACAAATCATATAAAAGTTCCCCTGAAACTCCTTAAAATATAAGGGAACTCTTAAATAAGAATGAAACTTTTGGTTTTTTTCAGAAAAAAAAAATCCAGATTGTTGAAGGAGAGGGCCTAACTTCCATTATAGTCCATAATCACCCAATTAGTGAAAAAAAACGCATTTATATTAAACACTACAGTTGAGATTCAGACAAGTACTTGGGTAGGATCAAAACATTGGCAAATTAATAAACCAAAGAAAAAACTAATTTATATTAACCACTACAATTGGATTGCAAAGGTGCCATGCGCATCATGTTTAATGATGCCGAGGGACAAAATCTGATCAGGAATATTATTAATTTCAGACCTATGTATGGTACCAGCAATAACGGTGGACATATTGAGCCAATGTGTATGAGTGACAGAAAAATAAGGATCAGAGATGATGTATTCCCATCGTTTGCTCACACTCTTGAATCTCACCACAGATTTTTTTGGTAGTCTGCATAGAATCTCAAACATCAGATCATTGCTGGTGGCCACCACTGATGATGGTAATGTTATCTTGCTCATTATCTCCATCTTCAATAACTGATCAAGAGCTATGAGTTTATGTTTGGAGAAAGTTAATACATTAATATGATTTATTTATATGGAAAGATTGTGATTAGAATAATCCATGGATAATTTCTAAATCTAATAGGATAAAAATTTTAAAATATTAGTTCAGATAAGTGGTACTTGGTCTTATTGCAGATAATGAGGATGAGACAATTAAAAAGTCTGAAGTTCAAGACTTGTTGAACGCAATAATAATAATGGGCCACCGGTTGTGGGTGCATACTCGCAGTCCAAATGGGTTGGATGATTAATTCTTAGCACCCATGCCCACGCCCCAAAAAAAAAAAAAACTCTAGAGTAAGAAGTAAGATAACTAATAGGGATCACATTATAATTTATTTATACATGAAATAATTTAGAATTTTTTATTTTGGTCTTTTAAGTGGTTTTTAGTGGTTTTTGTATTTACTCTTGTTTGTTGGACTATTTTTCACGTCCTCATCACATATCGGTAATAATTTGAATTTTAGTAAGATAAATAAATCAAATTTATTAATAAAGATAAAGACCTTTGTAAACCATATTCAAAATACAGGCTAAATAAAAATATTTAAATTGCTTGCAGCATATCAATGGCCTAAATTTTTTTTATAAAAAATTGTATAACCTAGCTATTATTAGGGAACAAACAAATAGCAAGCTAAAAAAACCATAGGATAAAATATATTATTTCAAAACTAAAACTTATCTATTTTATAATCAAGCTATCCAAAGATATATATATATATATATATATATATATATATATATATATATATATATATATATATATACGTACAACTTATTACTCTTGCTACTTTAAATTTATCAATTTCAAATAAATAACAAACCCTTAATATGACTTACAAAGTACTAACTATAGCATCAAATACAATCCATTTTAGAAACGCTAACAAGTACTTGGATAAAACTCTATCTAAACAATAATTGTTTATTTTACTAATCAATTAATTTGTGCCAAAATTGCAAAAATATAAATTAAATATTTATCATAAAAATATATGTGAAAAAGGAATAATTCTAATAAGAGAAACCATATCTTTCCACAGCTTGATTTTGACTTCAAAAGAAGGATGAAAATAAATACAAAAAAATAAATCTTTATATCTGATTTTTGATGAACAATTTAATACAAACGAGCCAATACTACTTGCAACTAATCACCAAAACATCTATGACTATATATATATATATATATATATTGTGAATAAAAACTACAAGCATCATATCATGTAGTGGTGAGCCTGGGGTAATAAGGGATCAAATCATAAACTTCATAGTTTCCTTCTCTCTGATAAGCATCATAAATTCAGAAATTCTTTCTAAAAATGGAAAATTGACTTTGATCTCAAGAGTGGTTTTTCTTGCAAGATTGTAAGATAAGATCTTCAAACCCCTCAATGGAAATAACAGCTCATCATCTTCTTCATCTTTTCCTAAAACCATGTGCATTAGATATAGAAAAAAAAATTCATATTTCTTGAAATCAAGATCAATATTGTTATAAACAATAATCCATTTGGAAAAATCTTCTATAGGCTCAATGATATATAAAAACCAGAATTAAATAGGCCTTCATGCATGATCAAATACAAGTGCCCTCTACATTCTTTAAAACACAAGACAAATCTATGATGAAAGTAAAACCTATGAGTAGTAGTAGTAGTAGGAAGTAATAACTTTTTTATAGAAAAATCCACCACGTTCAAAGAAAGAACATAACTTCCATCATTGTCATCCAAGATCACCCAATTAACAGAATTGTTAAAGAAAGTGCCGTTTTTGTAGGATGGTGTATACAAGCTATGAGTCATGAATGTATATATATATGATCTCCCATGACTCAGTATTGGAGGAATACATGCTAATTTATGACAGTCATAATTAATGACCACCTCCACCACCACCATAACAACCAGGATATTTATAGGAACCCAATGAGAGACAAAAGACGTTTATTATCATGGTGTAAGGATAATATCTAAAAGGAAGAATTGTTTATGTAAACCTGGAAGTCTTTTGAAATGCTTAGTCACTGGGTTATATATATAGATAAGTTTGTAGGCCATGCAAATTATAGTAAACCAAAGAAAGAACGGAATACATCAATGTTTATATTGTGACCAAAGGTTTTCTTGGCATCATGTTGAAGGATGGTAAGGGAAAGATTAGGGATTGAGGAGGATGAGTTGTTGAAGGGGAAGAAATGATGGGTATTAATTTCTAGATTGATGTATGAAACCAGTGATGGTGTATGCATGGTAACATTGTGTACGAGTAGTAATGAAATAAGGATGAGAGATGATTGAGTGCCATAGTTTGCTCACACTTTTGAATCAGATCACTGAGCGTGTTGGAAGTTTGCAGAGGATCTCAAACACAAGGTCATTCTAAATTGCAACTTTTCTCATTATTTTCACCTTCAGAAAATAACTGATCAAGAATTACTAGTTTTTGGTTTGTAAAAAATTGTTGAATTTATCTGATTTATTAATTAATAGAGAAGGATTGTGATTAGGATAAGAATTTTAACCAATATATATATATATATATATATCTTTTTTTCTTCCAACGAGTTTGCTTGAGATTTATATTACTTGAATTGATATTTGTTAAGATCCTATAAATTACTTCAATTTTATTTTAAGGGTATTTGTCAATATAAATTAATAATTTTATTTTAATTATTTAAAGGTGTAGAATAGCTTACTTTTTTTTAATAAGAGTTAAAGGAAATGTTAATTAAACCCTAACCCAATTTCCAAATGACTCTCACGTGTACCGTGAGATTATACCAAATTATATTTCCATTGAGTAATTAATTACTGTTTATTTAATAAATTTTGTATGCGTATATAAAATTATTTAATAGTAGACTAAGCATGCATATTTTATCAAAAACACTAAGCATGCATATTAGACATATTATGATATTAGATATATTTAACACATAAAATTTTACTGATTGTATGGAAAATTTTATGTTTAACAAAGTACACAAGATATATTACATCCTCTCAATATGATCATAGTGATCAATTCGATTCGAGAGACATTAAAAGTAATGATATTTTTACAAAATAAAATTTTTGAATGACGTGAATGCCAAGTTGGTAACTATGTCAACACCCACGTCATTCTTTCTTTCTCTTTCTCTTTTAAAAAGGATTTAATTTTTCTTTATCATGTAAATCTTCAATCTAAACCATTAATCATAAACGGTAAAATTGAAACCCCATTCATAAACCATGAATTGTAAATCACAAACCCCTACAGGTTTATGATTAATTTACTATTTAGGTTTTAGGTTTTTAGAATTTTGGGTATGAGATTTTATAGTATTTGAATTTAAGATTTTAGGGTCCGTTTGGATATGATAGACTATCATATTCTGTTGTTGTACTATGTTTGGTGTGCCAATAGGATATGATAGTTTTATCCTATTGGTCTATTTTATCATGCCGGCCACCCTATTATTTGGTTTGTCTCTTTTATCTAGGGTTTCATTGTATTTTTTTTTTAAATCTTTTAAACACAAGAAGCTTCTCAACAACCAGATAGAACACTAATTTTACTATTTTAAGTAATATTTTATGCATTTAGAGTGGTTAAAATGTTTCTCCATCAATCTATATCTAAATCTCTCTTTTTTAATCTTTTTTTATTCATATATGTTTTCTCTAGTCGGATTATTTTTTTTTTTAAATTGATTTTGATATGATCTATTTATTTTCCATTAATAAGTTTGTTACTTTAGCTTTATGTGATGATTTTATGTATGATTTTCTCCGAGGAAATAAGTATTAACTATAATTTTTGCAAGAGGAAGGTTAAGGATACAATAATTATTTGCTCAAGATTTTGTTTAGCAGAAAAATAAATAAAATATTTTTTTTGCTTCAATCAACTTTAGTGAGTCAAAGCTTAGTATGTTATTTATATATTTCTTATTTCATTATATTTCAGTCAATCTTTTATTTCAATATTTCAGTCAATCTTTTACGAGATTTGTTGATATCACTACAAGAAAACAGGGGCATTAGAGACGGAATTTTTCCAATGGAATTTTTCTGTCGGTGAAAGTCAATTTCACAGACGGATTTTGTGACGAAATTCCAACGGTGATAGTTTCCGTCAGAAATTCCGTTGGAAAAAACATAGAGATGAAATTTTAGAGCATCACCAACGGAATTCAATACTATCACCAACGGAATGTTGTACTATTACTAACGGAATTTTGTACTATCAACAACGGAATTCTATACTATCACCAATGAAATTTTATTATCACCAACGGAATTTTGTATTATCACCAACGGAATTTCGTACTATCACCAACGGAATTTTGTACTATTACCAATGGAATTCGATACTATCACCAATGAAATTTTGTATTATCACCAACGGATTTCTATAATATCACCAACGGAATTTTATTATCACCAACGGAATTTTGTATTATCACCAATAGAATTTTTTATTTTCACCAAAGGAATTTTGTACTATCATCAACAGAATTCGTTACTATCACCAACGGAATTTTGTACTATCATCAATGGAATTTTGTACTATCACCAACAGAATTTTGTATTATCACCAGAATTTTTACTTTCATCAACAAAATTTTGGATTATCACCAACGGAATTTTGTACTATCACCAACGTAATTTTATTATCACTAACGTAATTTTTATTATCACCAATGGAATTTTGTCTTAACACCAACGAATGTTTTTAGTATCACCAACGGATTCGATAGTATCACCAACGGATTTTGTATTATTACTAACGGAATTCAATACTATCACCAATGGAATTAGTATTTAATATTTATGTTATTATTTTGAAATTTTCTTATATAAAAAAAAGGTTTCTTATGTTCAATCAAAATGTGTGAAGATATTTACATAGATTTTATATTTGCAATTTTTTTAATTTTAATTTTAATTTTAAATTTCAATTTCATTGAAAAGTTAAGAAGAGCATCAAAAAGTTAAGTATTTCTTTTCCTATCAAATCAAAAGTACTTCAAAATTTATTAATATTTTTAAATATATATATATATAGAGAGAGAGATTTATAGAGATAAAAATTCATTTTTTTAATTATAAATATATAAAAACAATCAACTTCCTTTTAACCAAAAATAAAAGTTAGAAGTTCTAAAGAAAGTATCTGAAATTAATTTTTTTATTTAATTATTTACATAATATTTAGTTCTTAATTAAAAATATTAACAAACTATGAATCCAAACGTTTAAAGTTTGAGTTGCTAACTTTTTTTTTTTTTTTTTAAAAAAAAGAAATACTAATTCTCTCATAAAAATGATTTACATAATATATGGTCATATTAAACATGTATAAGTTTAGCTTTTAAATCAAATTTCATTTAATTAATAATTATTATAAAAAAGATTGTTATGATCAAGAACTAATTAATCTTACACCAAAATAAAAACAAGATGAAAGACCCTAGGGTTTCGGAGAAAGAATCGTGGCTGATCTCACTCCGACGAGCGACCCGAGAAGGGCAGGGAGAGGCGGATCTCGTTGTGCATGTGGCTGCTATTGGCGGCGCTCAGGCCGATGCTATTCTCCCGGTACGAATTGATCCAAGCCAACGCCATGGAGGTTCTAATGGTGCGATCC